>NW_028227957.1:0-48973 GCF_978045245.1 Mus caroli | reverse complement strand
ATATTCTAAGTTTTTCAGTGCAACTCACTCATATACTATGTACTACACTGTGCGTTTCTTATATTCTAAGTTTTTGAGTGCAACTCACTCATATACTATGTACTACACTCTGCGTTTCTTATATTCTAAGTTTTTCAGTGCAACTCACTCATATACTATGTACTACACTGTGCGTTTCTTATATTCTAAGTTTTTCAGTGCAACTCACTCATATACTATGTACTACACTGTGCGTTTCTTATATTCTAAGTTTTTCAGTGCAACTCACTCATATACTATGTACTACACTGTGCGTTTCTTATATTCTAAGTTTTTGAGTGCAACTCACTCATATACTATGTACTACACTGTGCGTTTCTTATATTCTAAGTTTTTCAGTGCAACTCACTCATATACTATGTACTACACTGTGCGTTTCTTATATTCTAAGTTTTTGAGTGCAACTCACTCATATACTATGTACTACACTGTGCGTTTCTTATATTCTAAGTTTTTCAGTGCAACTCACTCATATACTATGTACTACACTGTGCGTTTCTTATATTCTAAGTTTTTCAGTGCAACTCACTCATATACTATGTACTACACTGTGCGTTTCTTATATTCTAAGTTTTTCAGTGCAACTCACTCATATACTATGTACTACACTGTGCGTTTCTTATATTCTAAGTTTTTCAGTGCAACTCACTCATATACTATGTACTACACTGTGCGTTTCTTATATTCTAAGTTTTTCAGTGCAACTCACTCATATACTATGTACTACACTGTGCGTTTCTTATATTCTAAGTTTTTCAGTGCAACTCACTCATATACTATGTACTACACTGTGCGTTTCTTATATTCTAAGTTTTTCAGTGCAACTCACTCATATACTATGTACTACACTGTGCGTTTCTTATATTCTAAGTTTTTCAGTGCAACTCACTCATATACTATGTACTACACTGTGCGTTTCTTATATTCTAAGTTTTTCAGTGCAACTCACTCATATACTATGTACTACACTGTGCGTTTCTTATATTCTAAGTTTTTCAGTGCAACTCACTCATATACTATGTACTACACTGTGCGTTTCTTATATTCTAAGTTTTTGAGTGCAACTCACTCATATACTATGTACTACACTGTGCGTTTCTTATATTCTAAGTTTTTGAGTGCAACTCACTCATATACTATGTACTACACTGTGCGTTTCTTATATTCTAAGTTTTTCAGTGCAACTCACTCATATACTATGTACTACACTGTGCGTTTCTTATATTCTAAGTTTTTCAGTGCAACTCACTCATATACTATGTACTACACTGTGCGTTTCTTATATTCTAAGTTTTTCAGTGCAACTCACTCATATACTATGTACTACACTGTGCGTTTCTTATATTCTAAGTTTTTCAGTGCAACTCACTCATATACTATGTACTACACTGTGCGTTTCTTATATTCTAAGTTTTTCAGTGCAACTCACTCATATACTATGTACTACACTGTGCATTTCGTGTAATGCGGGTTTTTCAGTAAATTCTAAGTTTTTCAGTGCAACTCACTCATATACTATGTACTACACTGTGCGTTTCTTATATTCTAAGTTTTTCAGTGCAACTCACTCATATACTATGTACTACACTGTGCGTTTCTTATATTCTAAGTTTTTCAGTGCAACTCACTCATATACTATGTACTACACTGTGCCTTTCTTATATTCTAAGTTTTTCAGTGCAACTCACTCATATACTATGTACTACACTGTGCGTTTCTTATATTCTAAGTTTTTCAGTGCAACTCACTCATATACTATGTACTACACTGTGCGTTTCTTATATTCTAAGTTTTTCAGTGCAACTCACTCATATACTATGTACTACACTGTGCGTTTCTTATATTCTAAGTTTTTCAGTGCAACTCACTCATATACTATGTACTACACTGTGCGTTTCTTATATTCTAAGTTTTTCAGTGCAACTCACTCATATACTATGTACTACACTGTGCGTTTCTTATATTCTAAGTTTTTCAGTGCAACTCACTCATATACTATGTACTACACTGTGCGTTTCTTATATTCTAAGTTTTTCAGTGCAACTCATTCATATACTATGTACTACACTGTGCGTTTCTTATATTCTAAGTTTTTCAGTGCAACTCACTCATATACTATGTTCTACACTGTGCGTTTCTTATATTCTAAGTTTTTCAGTGCAACTCACTCATATACTATGTACTACACTGTGCGTTTCTTATATTCTAAGTTTTTCAGTGCAACTCACTCATATACTATGTACTACACTGTGCGTTTCTTATATTCTAAGTTTTTCAGTGCAACTCACTCATATACTATGTACTACACTGTGCATTTCGTGTAATGCGGGTTTTTCAGTAAATTCTAAGTTTTTCATTGCAACTCACTCATATACTATGTACTACACTGTGCGTTTCTCATATTCTAAGTTTTTCAGTGCAACTCACTCATATACTATGTACTACACTGTGCGTTTCTTATATTCTAAGTTTTTCAGTGCAACTCACTCATATACTATGTACTACACTGTGCGTTTCTTATATTCTAAGTTTTTCAGTGCAACTCAGTCATATACTATGTACTACACTGTGCGTTTCTTATATTCTAAGTTTTTCAGTGCAACTCACTCATATACTATGTACTACACTGTGCGTTTCTTATATTCTAAGTTTTTCAGTGCAACTCACTCATATACTATGTACTACACTGTGCGTTTCTTATATTCTAAGTTTTTCAGTGCAACTCACTCATATACTATGTACTACACTGTGCGTTTCTTATATTCTAAGTTTTTGAGTGCAACTCACTCATATACTATGTACTACACTGTGCGTTTCTTATATTCTAAGTTTTTCAGTGCAACTCACTCATATACTATGTACTACACTGTGCGTTTCTTATATTCTAAGTTTTTGAGTGCAACTCACTCATATACTATGTACTACACTGTGCGTTTCTTATATTCTAAGTTTTTCAGTGCAACTCACTCATATACTATGTACTACACTGTGCGTTTCTTATATTCTAAGTTTTTCAGTGCAACTCACTCATATACTATGTACTACACTGTGCGTTTCTTATATTCTAAGTTTTTCAGTGCAACTCACTCATATACTATGTACTACACTGTGCGTTTCTTATATTCTAAGTTTTTCAGTGCAACTCACTCATATACTATGTACTACACTGTGCGTTTCTTATATTCTAAGTTTTTCAGTGCAACTCACTCATATACTATGTACTACACTGTGCGTTTCTTATATTCTAAGTTTTTCAGTGCAACTCACTCATATACTATGTACTACACTGTGCGTTTCTTATATTCTAAGTTTTTCAGTGCAACTCACTCATATACTATGTACTACACTGTGCGTTTCTTATATTCTAAGTTTTTCAGTGCAACTCACTCATATACTATGTACTACACTGTGCATTTCGTGTAATGCGGGTTTTTCAGTAAATTCTAAGTTTTTCAGTGCAACTCACTCATACACTATGTACTACACTGTGCGTTTCTTATATTCTAAGTTTTTCAGTGCAACTCACTCATATACTATGTACTACACTGTGCGTTTCTTATATTCTAAGTTTTTCAGTGCAACTCACTCATATACTATGTACTACACTGTGCGTTTCTTATATTCTAAGTTTTTCAGTGCAACTCACTCATATACTATGTACTACACTGTGCGTTTCTTATATTCTAAGTTTTTCAGTGCAACTCACTCATATACTATGTACTACAATGTGCGTTTCTTATATTCTAAGTTTTTCAGTGCAACTCACTCATATACTATGTACTACACTGTGCGTTTCTTATATTCTAAGTTTTTCAGTGCAACTCACTCATATACTATGTACTACACTGTGCGTTTCTTATATTCTAGAGTTTTTCAGTGCAACTCACTCATATACTATGTACTACACTGTGCGTTTCTTATATTCTAAGTTTTTCAGTGCAACTCACTCATATACTATGTACTACACTGTGCGTTTCTTATATTCTAAGTTTTTGAGTGCAACTCACTCATATACTATGTACTACACTGTGCGTTTCTTATATTCTAAGTTTTTCAGTGCAACTCACTCATATACTATGTACTACACTGTGCGTTTCTTATATTCTAAGTTTTTCAGTGCAACTCACTCATATACTATGTACTACACTGTGCGTTTCTTATATTCTAAGTTTTTCAGTGCAACTCACTCATATACTATGTACTACACTGTGCGTTTCTTATATTCTAAGTTTTTCAGTGCAACTCACTCATATACTATGTACTACACTGTGCGTTTCTTATATTCTAAGTTTTTCAGTGCAACTCACTCATATACTATGTACTACACTGTGCGTTTCTTATATTCTAAGTTTTTCAGTGCAACTCACTCATATACTATGTACTACACTGTGCGTTTCTTATATTCTAAGTTTTTCAGTGCAACTCACTCATATACTATGTACTACACTGTGCGTTTCTTATATTCTAAGTTTTTCAGTGCAACTCACTCATATACTATGTACTACACTGTGCGTTTCTTATATTCTAAGTTTTTCAGTGCAACTCACTCATATACTATGTACTACACTGTGCGTTTCTTATATTCTAAGTTTTTCAGTGCAACTCACTCATATACTATGTACTACACTGTGCGTTTCTTATATTCTAAGTTTTTCAGTGCAACTCACTCATATACTATGTACTACACTGTGCGTTTCTTATATTCTAAGTTTTTCAGTGCAACTCACTCATATACTATGTACTACACTGTGCGTTTCTTATATTCTAAGTTTTTCAGTGCAACTCACTCATATACTATGTACTACACTGTGCATTTCGTGTAATGCGGGTTTTTCAGTAAATTCTAAGTTTTTCAGTGCAACTCACTCATATACTATGTACTACACTGTGCGTTTCTTATATTCTAAGTTTTTCAGTGCAACTCACTCATATACTATGTACTACACTGTGCGTTTCTTATATTCTAAGTTTTTCAGTGCAACTCACTCATATACTATGTACTACACTGTGCCTTTCTTATATTCTAAGTTTTTCAGTGCAACTCACTCATATACTATGTACTACACTGTGCGTTTCTTATATTCTAAGTTTTTCAGTGCAACTCACTCATATACTATGTACTACACTGTGCGTTTCTTATATTCTAAGTTTTTCAGTGCAACTCACTCATATACTATGTACTACACTGTGCGTTTCTTATATTCTAAGTTTTTCAGTGCAACTCACTCATATACTATGTACTACACTGTGCGTTTCTTATATTCTAAGTTTTTCAGTGCAACTCACTCATATACTATGTACTACACTGTGCGTTTCTTATATTCTAAGTTTTTCAGTGCAACTCACTCATATACTATGTACTACACTGTGCGTTTCTTATATTCTAAGTTTTTCAGTGCAACTCACTCATATACTATGTACTACACTGTGCGTTTCTTATATTCTAAGTTTTTCAGTGCAACTCACTCATATACTATGTACTACACTGTGCGTTTCTTATATTCTAAGTTTTTCAGTGCAACTCACTCATATACTATGTACTACACTGTGCGTTTCTTATATTCTAAGTTTTTCAGTGCAACTCACTCATATACTATGTACTACACTGTGCGTTTCTTATATTCTAAGTTTTTCAGTGCAACTCACTCATATACTATGTACTACACTGTGCATTTCGTGTAATGCGGGTTTTTCAGTAAATTCTAAGTTTTTCATTGCAACTCACTCATATACTATGTACTACACTGTGCGTTTCTCATATTCTAAGTTTTTCAGTGCAACTCACTCATATACTATGTACTACACTGTGCGTTTCTTATATTCTAAGTTTTTCAGTGCAACTCACTCATATACTATGTACTACACTGTGCGTTTCTTATATTCTAAGTTTTTCAGTGCAACTCACTCATATACTATGTACTACACTGTGCGTTTCTTATATTCTAAGTTTTTCAGTGCAACTCACTCATATACTATGTACTACACTGTGCGTTTCTTATATTCTAAGTTTTTCAGTGCAACTCACTCATATACTATGTACTACACTGTGCGTTTCTTATATTCTAAGTTTTTCAGTGCAACTCACTCATATACTATGTACTACACTGTGCGTTTCTTATATTCTAAGTTTTTCAGTGCAACTCACTCATATACTATGTACTAATCTGTGCGTTTCTTATATTCTAAGTTTTTCAGTGCAACTCACTCATATACTATGTACTACACTGTGCGTTTCTTATATTCTAAGTTTTTCAGTGCAACTCACTCATATACTATGTACTACACTGTGCGTTTCTTATATTCTAAGTTTTTCAGTGCAACTCACTCATATACTATGTACTACACTGTGCGTTTCTTATATTCTAAGTTTTTCAGTGCAACTCAGTCATATACTATGTACTACACTGTGCGTTTCTTATATTCTAAGTTTTTCAGTGCAACTCACTCATATACTATGTACTACACTGTGCGTTTCTTATATTCTAAGTTTTTCAGTGCAACTCACTCATATACTATGTACTACACTGTGCGTTTCTTATATTCTAAGTTTTTCAGTGCAACTCACTCATATACTATGTACTACACTGTGCGTTTCTTATATTCTAAGTTTTTCAGTGCAACTCACTCATATACTATGTACTACACTGTGCGTTTCTTATATTCTAAGTTTTTCAGTGCAACTCACTCATATACTATGTACTACACTGTGCGTTTCTTATATTCTAAGTTTTTGAGTGCAACTCACTCATATACTATGTACTACACTGTGCGTTTCTTATATTCTAAGTTTTTCAGTGCAACTCACTCATATACTATGTACTACACTGTGCGTTTCTTATATTCTAAGTTTTTCAGTGCAACTCACTCATATACTATGTACTACACTGTGCGTTTCTTATATTCTAAGTTTTTCAGTGCAACTCACTCATATACTATGTACTACACTGTGCGTTTCTTATATTCTAAGTTTTTCAGTGCAACTCACTCATATACTATGTACTACACTGTGCGTTTCTTATATTCTAAGTTTTTCAGTGCAACTCACTCATATACTATGTACTACACTGTGCGTTTCTTATATTCTAAGTTTTTCAGTGCAACTCACTCATATACTATGTACTACACTGTGCGTTTCTTATATTCTAAGTTTTTCAGTGCAACTCACTCATATACTATGTACTACACTGTGCGTTTCTTATATTCTAAGTTTTTCAGTGCAACTCACTCATATACTATGTACTACACTGTGCGTTTCTTATATTCTAAGTTTTTCAGTGCAACTCACTCATATACTATGTACTACACTGTGCGTTTCTTATATTCTAAGTTTTTCAGTGCAACTCACTCATATACTATGTACTACACTGTGCGTTTCTTATATTCTAAGTTTTTCAGTGCAACTCACTCATATACTATGTACTACACTGTGCGTTTCTTATATTCTAAGTTTTTCAGTGCAACTCACTCATATACTATGTACTACACTGTGCGTTTCTTATATTCTAAGTTTTTCAGTGCAACTCACTCATATACTATGTACTAATCTGTGCGTTTCTTATATTCTAAGTTTTTGAGTGCAACTCACTCATATACTATGTACTACACTGTGCGTTTCTTATATTCTAAGTTTTTCAGTGCAACTCACTCATATACTATGTACTACACTGTGCGTTTCTTATATTCTAAGTTTTTCAGTGCAACTCACTCATATACTATGTACTACACTGTGCGTTTCTTATATTCTAAGTTTTTCAGTGCAACTCACTCATATACTATGTACTACACTGTGCGTTTCTTATATTCTAAGTTTTTCAGTGCAACTCACTCATATACTATGTACTACACTGTGCGTTTCTTATATTCTAAGTTTTTCAGTGCAACTCACTCATATACTATGTACTACACTGTGCGTTTCTTATATTCTAAGTTTTTCAGTGCAACTCACTCATATACTATGTACTACACTGTGCGTTTCTTATATTCTAAGTTTTTCAGTGCAACTCACTCATATACTATGTACTACACTGTGCGTTTCTTATATTCTAAGTTTTTCAGTGCAACTCACTCATATACTATGTACTACACTGTGCGTTTCTTATATTCTAAGTTTTTCAGTGCAACTCACTCATATACTATGTACTACACTGTGCATTTCGTGTAATGCGGGTTTTTCAGTAAATTCTAAGTTTTTCATTGCAACTCACTCATATACTATGTACTACACTGTGCGTTTCTCATATTCTAAGTTTTTCAGTGCAACTCACTCATATACTATGTACTACACTGTGCGTTTCTTATATTCTAAGTTTTTCAGTGCAACTCACTCATATACTATGTACTACACTGTGCGTTTCTTATATTCTAAGTTTTTCAGTGCAACTCACTCATATACTATGTACTACACTGTGCGTTTCTTATATTCTAAGTTTTTCAGTGCAACTCACTCATATACTATGTACTACACTGTGCGTTTCTTATATTCTAAGTTTTTCAGTGCAACTCACTCATATACTATGTACTACACTGTGCGTTTCTTATATTCTAAGTTTTTCAGTGCAACTCACTCATATACTATGTACTACACTGTGCGTTTCTTATATTCTAAGTTTTTCAGTGCAACTCACTCATATACTATGTACTAATCTGTGCGTTTCTTATATTCTAAGTTTTTCAGTGCAACTCACTCATATACTATGTACTACACTGTGCGTTTCTTATATTCTAAGTTTTTCAGTGCAACTCACTCATATACTATGTACTACACTGTGCGTTTCTTATATTCTAAGTTTTTCAGTGCAACTCACTCATATACTATGTACTACACTGTGCGTTTCTTATATTCTAAGTTTTTCAGTGCAACTCAGTCATATACTATGTACTACACTGTGCGTTTCTTATATTCTAAGTTTTTCAGTGCAACTCACTCATATACTATGTACTACACTGTGCGTTTCTTATATTCTAAGTTTTTCAGTGCAACTCACTCATATACTATGTACTACACTGTGCGTTTCTTATATTCTAAGTTTTTCAGTGCAACTCACTCATATACTATGTACTACACTGTGCGTTTCTTATATTCTAAGTTTTTCAGTGCAACTCACTCATATACTATGTACTACACTGTGCGTTTCTTATATTCTAAGTTTTTGAGTGCAACTCACTCATATACTATGTACTACACTGTGCGTTTCTTATATTCTAAGTTTTTCAGTGCAACTCACTCATATACTATGTACTACACTGTGCGTTTCTTATATTCTAAGTTTTTCAGTGCAACTCACTCATATACTATGTACTACACTGTGCGTTTCTTATATTCTAAGTTTTTCAGTGCAACTCACTCATATACTATGTACTACACTGTGCGTTTCTTATATTCTAAGTTTTTCAGTGCAACTCACTCATATACTATGTACTACACTGTGCGTTTCTTATATTCTAAGTTTTTCAGTGCAACTCACTCATATACTATGTACTACACTGTGCGTTTCTTATATTCTAAGTTTTTCAGTGCAACTCACTCATATACTATGTACTACACTGTGCGTTTCTTATATTCTAAGTTTTTCAGTGCAACTCACTCATATACTATGTACTACACTGTGCGTTTCTTATATTCTAAGTTTTTCAGTGCAACTCACTCATATACTATGTACTACACTGTGCGTTTCTTATATTCTAAGTTTTTCAGTGCAACTCACTCATATACTATGTACTACACTGTGCGTTTCTTATATTCTAAGTTTTTCAGTGCAACTCACTCATATACTATGTACTACACTGTGCGTTTCTTATATTCTAAGTTTTTCAGTGCAACTCACTCATATACTATGTACTACACTGTGCGTTTCTTATATTCTAAGTTTTTCAGTGCAACTCACTCATATACTATGTACTACACTGTGCGTTTCTTATATTCTAAGTTTTTCAGTGCAACTCACTCATATACTATGTACTAATCTGTGCGTTTCTTATATTCTAAGTTTTTGAGTGCAACTCACTCATATACTATGTACTACACTGTGCGTTTCTTATATTCTAAGTTTTTCAGTGCAACTCACTCATATACTATGTACTACACTGTGCGTTTCTTATATTCTAAGTTTTTCAGTGCAACTCACTCATATACTATGTACTACACTGTGCGTTTCTTATATTCTAAGTTTTTCAGTGCAACTCAGTCATATACTATGTACTACACTGTGCGTTTCTTATATTCTAAGTTTTTCAGTGCAACTCACTCATATACTATGTACTACACTGTGCGTTTCTTATATTCTAAGTTTTTCAGTGCAACTCACTCATATACTATGTACTACACTGTGCGTTTCTTATATTCTAAGTTTTTCAGTGCAACTCACTCATATACTATGTACTACACTGTGCGTTTCTTATATTCTAAGTTTTTGAGTGCAACTCACTCATATACTATGTACTACACTGTGCGTTTCTTATATTCTAAGTTTTTCAGTGCAACTCACTCATATACTATGTACTACACTGTGCGTTTCTTATATTCTAAGTTTTTGAGTGCAACTCACTCATATACTATGTACTACACTGTGCGTTTCTTATATTCTAAGTTTTTCAGTGCAACTCACTCATATACTATGTACTACACTGTGCGTTTCTTATATTCTAAGTTTTTCAGTGCAACTCACTCATATACTATGTACTACACTGTGCGTTTCTTATATTCTAAGTTTTTCAGTGCAACTCACTCATATACTATGTACTACACTGTGCGTTTCTTATATTCTAAGTTTTTCAGTGCAACTCACTCATATACTATGTACTACACTGTGCGTTTCTTATATTCTAAGTTTTTGAGTGCAACTCACTCATATACTATGTACTACACTGTGCGTTTCTTATATTCTAAGTTTTTCAGTGCAACTCACTCATATACTATGTACTACACTGTGCGTTTCTTATATTCTAAGTTTTTCAGTGCAACTCACTCATATACTATGTACTACACTGTGCGTTTCTTATATTCTAAGTTTTTCAGTGCAACTCACTCATATACTATGTACTACACTGTGCATTTCGTGTAATGCGGGTTTTTCAGTAAATTCTAAGTTTTTCAGTGCAACTCACTCATACACTATGTACTACACTGTGCGTTTCTTATATTCTAAGTTTTTCAGTGCAACTCACTCATATACTATGTACTACACTGTGCGTTTCTTATATTCTAAGTTTTTCAGTGCAACTCACTCATATACTATGTACTACACTGTGCGTTTCTTATATTCTAAGTTTTTCAGTGCAACTCACTCATATACTATGTACTACACTGTGCGTTTCTTATATTCTAAGTTTTTCAGTGCAACTCACTCATATACTATGTACTACAATGTGCGTTTCTTATATTCTAAGTTTTTCAGTGCAACTCACTCATATACTATGTACTACACTGTGCGTTTCTTATATTCTAAGTTTTTCAGTGCAACTCACTCATATACTATGTACTACACTGTGCGTTTCTTATATTCTAGAGTTTTTCAGTGCAACTCACTCATATACTATGTACTACACTGTGCGTTTCTTATATTCTAAGTTTTTCAGTGCAACTCACTCATATACTATGTACTACACTGTGCGTTTCTTATATTCTAAGTTTTTCAGTGCAACTCACTCATATACTATGTACTACACTGTGCGTTTCTTATATTCTAAGTTTTTCAGTGCAACTCACTCATATACTATGTACTACACTGTGCGTTTCTTATATTCTAAGTTTTTCAGTGCAACTCACTCATATACTATGTACTACACTGTGCGTTTCTTATATTCTAAGTTTTTCAGTGCAACTCACTCATATACTATGTACTACACTGTGCGTTTCTTATATTCTAAGTTTTTCAGTGCAACTCACTCATATACTATGTACTACACTGTGCGTTTCTTATATTCTAAGTTTTTCAGTGCAACTCACTCATATACTATGTACTACACTGTGCGTTTCTTATATTCTAAGTTTTTCAGTGCAACTCACTCATATACTATGTACTACACTGTGCGTTTCTTATATTCTAAGTTTTTCAGTGCAACTCACTCATATACTATGTACTACACTGTGCGTTTCTTATATTCTAAGTTTTTCAGTGCAACTCACTCATATACTATGTACTACACTGTGCGTTTCTTATATTCTAAGTTTTTCAGTGTAACTCACTCATATACTATGTACTACACTGTGCGTTTCTTATATTCTAAGTTTTTCAGTGCAACTCACTCATATACTATGTACTACACTGTGCGTTTCTTATATTCTAAGTTTTTCAGTGCAACTCACTCATATACTATGTACTACACTGTGCGTTTCTTATATTCTAAGTTTTTCAGTGCAACTCACTCATATACTATGTACTACACTGTGCGTTTCTTATATTCTAAGTTTTTGAGTGCAACTCACTCATATACTATGGACTACACTGTGCGTTTCTTATATTCTAAGTTTTTCAGTGCAACTCACTCATATACTATGGACTACACTGTGCGTTTCTTATATTCTAAGTTTTTGAGTGCAACTCACTCATATACTATGTACTACACTGTGCGTTTCTTATATTCTAAGTTTTTCAGTGCAACTGACTCATATACTATGTACTACACTGTGCGTTTCTTATATTCTAAGTTTTTCAGTGCAACTCACTCATATACTATGTACTACACTGTGCGTTTCTTATATTCTAAGTTTTTCAGTGCAACTCTCTCATATACTATGTACTACACTGTGCGTTTCTTATATTCTAAGTTTTTCAGTGCAACTCACTCATATACTATGTACTACACTGTGCGTTTCTTATATTCTAAGTTTTTCAGTGCAACTCACTCATATACTATGTACTACACTGTGCATTTCGTGTAATGCGGGTATTTCAGTAAATTCTAAGTTTTTCAGTGCAACTCACTCATATACTATGTACTACACTGAGCGTTTCTTATATTCTAAGTTTGTCAGTGCAACTCACTCATATACTATGTACTACACTGTGCGTTTCTTATATTCTAAGTTTTTCAGTGCAACTCACTCATATACTATGTACTAAACTGTGCGTTCTTATATTCTAAGTTTTTCAGTGCAACTCACTCATATACTATGTACTACACTGTGCGTTTCTTATATTCTAAGTTTTTCAGTGCAACTCACTCATATACTATGTACTACACTGTGCGTTTCTTATATTCTAGAGTTTTTCAGTGCAACTCACTCATATACTATGTACTACACTGTGCGTTTCTTATATTCTAAGTTTTTCAGTGCAACTCACTCATATACTATGTACTACACTGTGCGTTTCTTATATTCTAAGTTTTTGAGTGCAACTCACTCATATACTATGTACTACACTGTGCGTTTCTTATATTCTAAGTTTTTCAGTGCAACTCACTCATATACTATGTACTACACTGTGCGTTTCTTATATTCTAAGTTTTTCAGTGCAACTCACTCATATACTATGTACTACACTGTGCGTTTCTTATATTCTAAGTTTTTCAGTGCAACTCACTCATATACTATGTACTACACTGTGCGTTTCTTATATTCTAAGTTTTTGAGTGCAACTCACTCATATACTATGTACTACACTGTGCGTTTCTTATATTCTAAGTTTTTCAGTGCAACTCACTCATATACTATGTACTACACTGTGCGTTTCTTATATTCTAAGTTTTTGAGTGCAACTCACTCATATACTATGTACTACACTGTGCGTTTCTTATATTCTAAGTTTTTCAGTGCAACTCACTCATATACTATGTACTACACTGTGCGTTTCTTATATTCTAAGTTTTTCAGTGCAACTCACTCATATACTATGTACTACACTGTGCGTTTCTTATATTCTAAGTTTTTCAGTGCAACTCACTCATATACTATGTACTACAATGTGCGTTTCTTATATTCTAAGTTTTTCAGTGCAACTCACTCATATACTATGTACTACACTGTGCGTTTCTTATATTCTAAGTTTTTCAGTGCAACTCACTCATATACTATGTACTACACTGTGCGTTTCTTATATTCTAGAGTTTTTCAGTGCAACTCACTCATATACTATGTACTACACTGTGCGTTTCTTATATTCTAAGTTTTTCAGTGCAACTCACTCATATACTATGTACTACACTGTGCGTTTCTTATATTCTAAGTTTTTCAGTGCAACTCACTCATATACTATGTACTACACTGTGCGTTTCTTATATTCTAAGTTTTTCAGTGCAACTCACTCATATACTATGTACTACACTGTGCGTTTCTTATATTCTAAGTTTTTCAGTGCAACTCACTCATATACTATGTACTACACTGTGCGTTTCTTATATTCTAAGTTTTTCAGTGCAACTCACTCATATACTATGTACTACACTGTGCGTTTCTTATATTCTAAGTTTTTCAGTGCAACTCACTCATATACTATGTACTACACTGTGCGTTTCTTATATTCTAAGTTTTTCAGTGCAACTCACTCATATACTATGTACTACACTGTGCGTTTCTTATATTCTAAGTTTTTCAGTGCAACTCACTCATATACTATGTACTACACTGTGCGTTTCTTATATTCTAAGTTTTTCAGTGCAACTCACTCATATACTATGTACTACACTGTGCGTTTCTTATATTCTAAGTTTTTCAGTGCAACTCACTCATATACTATGTACTACACTGTGCGTTTCTTATATTCTAAGTTTTTCAGTGTAACTCACTCATATACTATGTACTACACTGTGCGTTTCTTATATTCTAAGTTTTTCAGTGCAACTCACTCATATACTATGTACTACACTGTGCGTTTCTTATATTCTAAGTTTTTCAGTGCAACTCACTCATATACTATGTACTACACTGTGCGTTTCTTATATTCTAAGTTTTTCAGTGCAACTCACTCATATACTATGTACTACACTGTGCGTTTCTTATATTCTAAGTTTTTGAGTGCAACTCACTCATATACTATGGACTACACTGTGCGTTTCTTATATTCTAAGTTTTTCAGTGCAACTCACTCATATACTATGGACTACACTGTGCGTTTCTTATATTCTAAGTTTTTGAGTGCAACTCACTCATATACTATGTACTACACTGTGCGTTTCTTATATTCTAAGTTTTTCAGTGCAACTGACTCATATACTATGTACTACACTGTGCGTTTCTTATATTCTAAGTTTTTCAGTGCAACTCACTCATATACTATGTACTACACTGTGCGTTTCTTATATTCTAAGTTTTTCAGTGCAACTCTCTCATATACTATGTACTACACTGTGCGTTTCTTATATTCTAAGTTTTTCAGTGCAACTCACTCATATACTATGTACTACACTGTGCGTTTCTTATATTCTAAGTTTTTCAGTGCAACTCACTCATATACTATGTACTACACTGTGCATTTCGTGTAATGCGGGTATTTCAGTAAATTCTAAGTTTTTCAGTGCAACTCACTCATATACTATGTACTACACTGAGCGTTTCTTATATTCTAAGTTTGTCAGTGCAACTCACTCATATACTATGTACTACACTGTGCGTTTCTTATATTCTAAGTTTTTCAGTGCAACTCACTCATATACTATGTACTAAACTGTGCGTTCTTATATTCTAAGTTTTTCAGTGCAACTCACTCATATACTATGTACTACACTGTGCGTTTCTTATATTCTAAGTTTTTCAGTGCAACTCACTCATATACTATGTACTACACTGTGCGTTTCTTATATTCTAGAGTTTTTCAGTGCAACTCACTCATATACTATGTACTACACTGTGCGTTTCTTATATTCTAAGTTTTTCAGTGCAACTCACTCATATACTATGTACTACACTGTGCGTTTCTTATATTCTAAGTTTTTGAGTGCAACTCACTCATATACTATGTACTACACTGTGCGTTTCTTATATTCTAAGTTTTTCAGTGCAACTCACTCATATACTATGTACTACACTGTGCGTTTCTTATATTCTAAGTTTTTCAGTGCAACTCACTCATATACTATGTACTACACTGTGCGTTTCTTATATTCTAAGTTTTTCAGTGCAACTCACTCATATACTATGTACTACACTGTGCGTTTCTTATATTCTAAGTTTTTGAGTGCAACTCACTCATATACTATGTACTACACTGTGCGTTTCTTATATTCTAAGTTTTTCAGTGCAACTCACTCATATACTATGTACTACACTGTGCGTTTCTTATATTCTAAGTTTTTGAGTGCAACTCACTCATATACTATGTACTACACTGTGCGTTTCTTATATTCTAAGTTTTTCAGTGCAACTCACTCATATACTATGTACTACACTGTGCGTTTCTTATATTCTAAGTTTTTCAGTGCAACTCACTCATATACTATGTACTACACTGTGCGTTTCTTATATTCTAAGTTTTTCAGTGCAACTCACTCATATACTATGTACTACACTGTGCGTTTCTTATATTCTAAGTTTTTCAGTGCAACTCACTCATATACTATGTACTACACTGTGCGTTTCTTATATTCTAAGTTTTTCAGTGCAACTCACTCATATACTATGTACTACACTGTGCGTTTCTTATATTCTAAGTTTTTCAGTGCAACTCACTCATATACTATGTACTACACTGTGCGTTTCTTATATTCTAAGTTTTTCAGTGCAACTCACTCATATACTATGTACTACACTGTGCGTTTCTTATATTCTAAGTTTTTCAGTGCAACTCACTCATATACTATGTACTACACTGTGCGTTTCTTATATTCTAAGTTTTTGAGTGCAACTCACTCATATACTATGTACTACAGTGTGCGTTTCTTATATTCTAAGTTTTTCAGTGCAACTCACTCATATACTATGTACTACACTGTGCGTTTCTTATATTCTAAGTTTTTCAGTGCAACTCACTCATATACTATGTACTACACTGTGCGTTTCTTATATTCTAAGTTTTTGAGTGCAACTCACTCATATACTATGTACTACACTGTGCGTTTCTTATATTCTAAGTTTTTCAGTGCAACTCACTCATATACTATGTACTACACTGTGCGTTTCTTATATTCTAAGTTTTTCAGTGCAACTCACTCATATACTATGTACTACACTGTGCGTTTCTTATATTCTAAGTTTTTCAGTGCAACTGACTCATATACTATGTACTAAACTGTGCGTTTCTTATATTCTAAGTTTTTCAGTGCAACTCACTCATATACTATGTACTACACTGTGCGTTTCTTATATTCTAAGTTTTTCAGTGCAACTCTCTCATATACTATGTACTACACTGTGCGTTTCTTATATTCTAAGTTTTTCAGTGCAACTCACTCATATACTATGTACTACACTGTGCGTTTCTTATATTCTAAGTTTTTCAGTGCAACTCACTCATATACTATGTACTACACTGTGCGTTTCTTATATTCTAAGTTTTTCAGTGCAACTGACTCATATACTATGTACTACACTGTGCGTTTCTTATATTCTAAGTTTTTCAGTGCAACTCACTCATATACTATGTACTACACTGTGCGTTTCTTATATTCTAAGTTTTTCAGTGCAACTCTCTCATATACTATGTACTACACTGTGCGTTTCTTATATTCTAAGTTTTTCAGTGCAACTCACTCATATACTATGTACTACACTGTGCGTTTCTTATATTCTAAGTTTTTCAGTGCAACTCACTCATATACTATGTACTACACTGTGCATTTCGTGTAATGCGGGTATTTCAGTAAATTCTAAGTTTTTCAGTGCAACTCACTCATATACTATGTACTACACTGTGCGTTTCTTATATTCTAAGTTTGTCAGTGCAACTCACTCATATACTATGTACTACACTGTGCGTTTTTTATATTCTAAGTTTTTCAGTGCAACTCACTCATATACTATGTACTACACTGTGCGTTTCTTATATTCTAAGTTTTTCAGTGCAACTCACTCATATACTATGTACTACACTGTCCGTTTCTTATATTCTAAGTTTTTCAGTGCAACTCACTCATATACTATGTACTACACTGTGCGTTTCTTTTATTCTAGAGTTTTTCAGTGCAACTCACTCATATACTATGTACTACACTGTGCGTTTCTTATATTCTAAGTTTTTCAGTGCAACTCACTCATATACTATGTACTACACTGTGTGTTTCTTATATTCTAAGTTTTTGAGTGCAACTCACTCATATACTATGTACTACACTCTGCGTTTCTTATATTCTAAGTTTTTCAGTGCAACTCACTCATATACTATGTACTACACTGTGCGTTTCTTATATTCTAAGTTTTTCAGTGCAACTCACTCATATACTATGTACTACACTGTGCGTTTCTTATATTCTAAGTTTTTCAGTGCAACTCACTCATATACTATGTACTACACTGTGCGTTTCTTATATTCTAAGTTTTTGAGTGCAACTCACTCATATACTATGTACTACACTGTGCGTTTCTTATATTCTAAGTTTTTCAGTGCAACTCACTCATATACTATGTACTACACTGTGCGTTTCTTATATTCTAAGTTTTTGAGTGCAACTCACTCATATACTATGTACTACACTGTGCGTTTCTTATATTCTAAGTTTTTCAGTGCAACTCACTCATATACTATGTACTACACTGTGCGTTTCTTATATTCTAAGTTTTTCAGTGCAACTCACTCATATACTATGTACTACACTGTGCGTTTCTTATATTCTAAGTTTTTCAGTGCAACTCACTCATATACTATGTACTACACTGTGCGTTTCTTATATTCTAAGTTTTTCAGTGCAACTCACTCATATACTATGTACTACACTGTGCGTTTCTTATATTCTAAGTTTTTCAGTGCAACTCACTCATATACTATGTACTACACTGTGCGTTTCTTATATTCTAAGTTTTTCAGTGCAACTCACTCATATACTATGTACTACACTGTGCGTTTCTTATATTCTAAGTTTTTCAGTGCAACTCACTCATATACTATGTACTACACTGTGCGTTTCTTATATTCTAAGTTTTTCAGTGCAACTCACTCATATACTATGTACTACACTGTGCGTTTCTTATATTCTAAGTTTTTCAGTGCAACTCACTCATATACTATGTACTACACTGTGCGTTTCTTATATTCTAAGTTTTTCAGTGCAACTCACTCATATACTATGTACTACACTGTGCGTTTCTTATATTCTAAGTTTTTGAGTGCAACTCACTCATATACTATGTACTACACTGTGCGTTTCTTATATTCTAAGTTTTTGAGTGCAACTCACTCATATACTATGTACTACACTGTGCGTTTCTTATATTCTAAGTTTTTCAGTGCAACTCACTCATATACTATGTACTACACTGTGCGTTTCTTATATTCTAAGTTTTTCAGTGCAACTCACTCATATACTATGTACTACACTGTGCGTTTCTTATATTCTAAGTTTTTCAGTGCAACTCACTCATATACTATGTACTACACTGTGCGTTTCTTATATTCTAAGTTTTTCAGTGCAACTCACTCATATACTATGTACTACACTGTGCGTTTCTTATATTCTAAGTTTTTCAGTGCAACTCACTCATATACTATGTACTACACTGTGCATTTCGTGTAATGCGGGTTTTTCAGTAAATTCTAAGTTTTTGAGTGCAACTCACTCATATACTATGTACTACACTGTGCGTTTCTTATATTCTAAGTTTTTCAGTGCAACTCACTCATATACTATGTACTACACTGTGCGTTTCTTATATTCTAAGTTTTTCAGTGCAACTCACTCATATACTATGTACTACACTGTGCCTTTCTTATATTCTAAGTTTTTCAGTGCAACTCACTCATATACTATGTACTACACTGTGCGTTTCTTATATTCTAAGTTTTTCAGTGCAACTCACTCATATACTATGTACTACACTGTGCGTTTCTTATATTCTAAGTTTTTCAGTGCAACTCACTCATATACTATGTACTACACTGTGCATTTCGTGTAATGCGGGTTTTTCAGTAAATTCTAAGTTTTTCATTGCAACTCACTCATATACTATGTACTACACTGTGCGTTTCTCATATTCCAAGTTTTTCAGTGCAACTCACTCATATACTATGTACTACACTGTGCGTTTCTTATATTCTAAGTTTTTCAGTGCAACTCACTCATATACTATGTACTACACTGTGCGTTTCTTATATTCTAAGTTTTTCAGTGCAACTCACTCATATACTATGTACTACACTGTGCGTTTCTTATATTCTAAGTTTTTCAGTGCAACTCACTCATATACTATGTACTACACTGTGCGTTTCTTATATTCTAAGTTTTTCAGTGCAACTCACTCATATACTATGTACTACACTGTGCGTTTCTTATATTGTAAGTTTTTCAGTGCAACTCACTCATATACTATGTACTACACTGTGCGTTTCTTATATTCTAAGTTTTTCAGTGCAACTCACTCATATACTATGTACTAATCTGTGCGTTTCTTATATTCTAAGTTTTTGAGTGCAACTCACTCATATACTATGTACTACACTGTGCGTTTCTTATATTCTAAGTTTTTCAGTGCAACTCACTCATATACTATGTACTACACTGTGCGTTTCTTATATTCTAAGTTTTTCAGTGCAACTCAGTCATATACTATGTACTACACTGTGCGTTTCTTATATTCTAAGTTTTTCAGTGCAACTCAGTCATATACTATGTACTACACTGTGCGTTTCTTATATTCTAAGTTTTTCAGTGCAACTCACTCATATACTATGTACTACACTGTGCGTTTCTTATATTCTAAGTTTTTCAGTGCAACTCACTCATATACTATGTACTACACTGTGCGTTTCTTATATTCTAAGTTTTTCAGTGCAACTCACTCATATACTATGTACTACACTGTGCGTTTCTTATATTCTAAGTTTTTCAGTGCAACTCACTCATATACTATGTACTACACTGTGCATTTCGTGTAATGCGGGTTTTTCAGTAAATTCTAAGTTTTTCATTGCAACTCACTCATATACTATGTACTACACTGTGCGTTTCTTATATTCTAAGTTTTTCAGTGCAACTCACTCATATACTATGTACTACACTGTGCGTTTCTTATATTCTAAGTTTTTCAGTGCAACTCACTCATATACTATGTACTACACTGTGCGTTTCTTATATTCTAAGTTTTTCAGTGCAACTCACTCATATACTATGTACTACACTGTGCGTTTCTTATATTCTAAGTTTTTCAGTGCAACTCACTCATATACTATGTACTACACTGTGCGTTTCTTATATTCTAAGTTTTTCAGTGCAACTCACTCATATACTATGTACTACACTGTGCGTTTCTTATATTCTAAGTTTTTCAGTGCAACTCACTCATATACTATGTACTACACTGTGCGTTTCTTATATTCTAAGTTTTTCAGTGCAACTCACTCATATACTATGTACTACACTGTGCGTTTCTTATATTCTAAGTTTTTCAGTGCAACTCACTCATATACTATGTACTACACTGTGCGTTTCTTATATTCTAAGTTTTTGAGTGCAACTCACTCATATACTATGTACTACACTGTGCGTTTCTTATATTCTAAGTTTTTCAGTGCAACTCACTCATATACTATGTACTACACTGTGCGTTTCTTATATTCTAAGTTTTTCAGTGCAACTCACTCATATACTATGTACTACACTGTGCGTTTCTTATATTCTAAGTTTTTCAGTGCAACTCACTCATATACTATGTACTACACTGTGCGTTTCTTATATTCTAAGTTTTTCAGTGCAATTCACTCATATACTATGTACTACACTGTGCGTTTCTTATATTCTAGAGTTTTTCAGTGCAACTCACTCATATACTATGTACTACACTGTGCGTTTCTTATATTCTAAGTTTTTCAGTGCAACTCTCTCATATACTATGTACTACACTGTGCGTTTCTTATATTCTAAGTTTTTCAGTGCAACTCACTCATATACTATGTACTACACTGTGCGTTTCTTATATTCTAAGTTTTTCAGTGCAACTCACTCATATACTATGTACTACACTGTGCATTTCGTGTAATGCGGGTATTTCAGTAAATTCTAAGTTTTTCAGTGCAACTCACTCATATACTATGTACTACACTGTGCGTTTCTTATATTCTAAGTTTTTCAGTGCAACTCACTCATATACTATGTACTACACTGTGCGTTTCTTATATTCTAAGTTTTTCAGTGCAACTCACTCATATACTATGTACTACACTGTGCGTTTTTTATATTCTAAGTTTTTCAGTGCAACTTACTCATATACTATGTACTACACTGTGCGTTTCTTATATTCTAAGTTTTTCAGTGCAACTCACTCATATACTATGTACTACACTGTGCATTTCGTGTAATGCGGGTATTTCAGTAAATTCTAAGTTTTTCAGTGCAACTCACTCATATACTATGTACTACACTGTGCGTTTCTTATATTCTAAGTTTTTCAGTGCAACTCACTCATATACTATGTACTACACTGTGCGTTTCTTATATTCTAAGTTTTTCAGTGCAACTCACTCATATACTATGTACTACACTGTGCGTTTCTTATATTCTAAGTTTTTCAGTGCAACTCACTCATATACTATGTACTACACTGTGCGTTTCTTATATTCTAAGTTTTTCAGTGCAACTCACTCATATACTATGTACTACACTGTGCGTTTCTTATATTCTAGAGTTTTTCAGTGCAACTCACTCATATACTATGTACTACACTGTGCGTTTCTTATATTCTAAGTTTTTCAGTGCAACTCACTCATATACTATGTACTACACTGTGCGTTTCTTATATTCTAAGTTTTTGAGTGCAACTCACTCATATACTATGTACTACACTGTGCGTTTCTTATATTCTAAGTTTTTGAGTGCAACTCACTCATATACTATGTACTACACTGTGCGTTTCTTATATTCTAAGTTTTTCAGTGCAACTCACTCATATACTATGTACTACACTGTGCGTTTCTTATATTCTAAGTTTTTCAGTGCAACTCACTCATATACTATGTACTACACTGTGCGTTTCTTATATTCTAAGTTTTTCAGTGCAACTCACTCATATACTATGTACTACACTGTGCGTTTCTTATATTCTAAGTTTTTCAGTGCAACTCACTCATATACTATGTACTACACTGTGCGTTTCTTATATTCTAAGTTTTTCAGTGCAACTCACTCATATACTATGTACTACACTGTGCGTTTCTTATATTCTAAGTTTTTCAGTGCAACTCACTCATATACTATGTACTACACTGTGCGTTTCTTATATTCTAAGTTTTTCAGTGCAACTCACTCATATACTATGTACTACACTGTGCGTTTCTTATATTCTAAGTTTTTCAGTGCAACTCACTCATATACTATGTACTACACTGTGCGTTTCTTAGATTCTAAGTTTTTCAGTGCAACTCACTCATATACTATGTACTACACTGTGTGTTTCTTAGATTCTAAGTTTTTCAGTGCAACTCACTCATATACTATGTACTACACTGTGCGTTTCTTAGATTCTAAGTTTTTCAGTGCAACTCACTCATATACTATGTACTACACTGTGCGTTTCTTAGATTCTAAGTTTTTCAGTGCAACTCACTCATATACTATGTACTACACTGTGCGTTTCTTAGATTCTAAGTTTTTCAGTGCAACTCACTCATATACTATGTACTACACTGTGCGTTTCTTATATTCTAAGTTTTTCAGTGCAACTCACTCATATACTATGTACTACACTGTGCGTTTCTTATATTCTAAGTTTTTTCAGTGCAACTCACTCATATACTATGTACTACACTGTGCATTTCGTGTAATGCGGGTTTTTCAGTAAATTCTAAGTTTTTCAGTGCAACTCACTCATATACTATGTACTACACTGTGCGTTTCTTATATTCTAAGTTTTTCAGTGCAACTCACTCATATACTATGTACTACACTGTGCGTTTCTTATATTCTAAGTTTTTCAGTGCAACTCACTCATATACTATGTACTACACTGTGCGTTTCTTTTATTCTAAGTTTTTCAGTGCAACTCACTCATATACTATGTACTACACTGTGCGTTTCTTATATTCTAAGTTTTTCAGTGCAACTCACTCATATACTATGTACTACACTGTGCGTTTCTTATATTCTAAGTTTTTCAGTGCAACTCACTCATATACTATGTACTACACTGTGCGTTTCTTATTCTAAGTTTTTCAGTGCAACTCACTCATATACTATGTACTACACTGTGCGTTTCTTATATTCTAAGTTTTTCAGTGCAACTCACTCATATACTATGTACTACACTGTGCATTTCGTGTAATGCGGGTATTTCAGTAAATTCTAAGTTTTTCAGTGCAACTCACTCATATACTATGTACTACACTGTGCGTTTCTTATATTCTAAGTTTTTCAGTGCAACTCACTCATATACTATGTACTACACTGTGCGTTTCTTATATTCTAAGTTTTTCAGTGCAACTCACTCATATACTATGTACTACACTGTGCGTTTCTTAGATTCTAAGTTTTTCAGTGCAACTCACTCATATACTATGTACTACACTGTGCGTTTCTTATATTCTAAGTTTTTCAGTGCAACTCACTCATATACTATGTACTACACTGTGCGTTTCTTATATTCTAAGTTTTTCAGTGCAACTCACTCATATACTATGTACTACACTGTGCGTTTCTTATATTCTAAGTTTTTCAGTGCAACTCACTCATATACTATGTACTACACTGTGCGTTTCTTATATTCTAAGTTTTTCAGTGCAACTCACTCATATACTATGTACTACACTGTGCGTTTCTTATATTCTAAGTTTTTCAGTGCAACTCACTCATATACTATGTACTACACTGTGCGTTTCTTATATTCTAAGTTTTTCAGTGCAACTCACTCATATACTATGTACTACACTGTGCGTTTCTTATATTCTAAGTTTTTCAGTGCAACTCACTCATATACTATGTACTACACTGTGCGTTTCTTATATTCTAAGTTTTTCAGTGCAACTCACTCATATACTATGTACTACACTGTGCGTTTCTTATATTCTAAGTTTTTCAGTGCAACTCACTCATATACTATGTACTACACTGTGCGTTTCTTATATTCTAAGTTTTTCAGTGCAACTCACTCATATACTATGTACTACACTGTGCGTTTCTTATATTCTAAGTTTTTGAGTGCAACTCACTCATATACTATGTACTACAGTGTGCGTTTCTTATATTCTAAGTTTTTCAGTGCAACTCACTCATATACTATGTACTACACTGTGCGTTTCTTATATTCTAAGTTTTTCAGTGCAACTCACTCATATACTATGTACTACACTGTGCGTTTCTTATATTCTAAGTTTTTGAGTGCAACTCACTCATATACTATGTACTACACTGTGCGTTTCTTATATTCTAAGTTTTTGAGTGCAACTCACTCATATACTATGTACTACACTGTGCGTTTCTTATATTCTAAGTTTTTGAGTGCAACTCACTCATATACTATGTACTACACTGTGCGTTTCTTATATTCTAAGTTTTTGAGTGCAACTCACTCATATACTATGTACTACACTGTGCGTTTCTTATATTCTAAGTTTTTCAGTGCAACTCACTCATATACTATGTACTACACTGTGCGTTTCTTATATTCTAAGTTTTTGAGTGCAACTCACTCATATACTATGTACTACACTGTGCGTTTCTTATATTCTAAGTTTTTCAGTGCAACTCACTCATATACTATGTACTACACTGTGCGTTTCTTATATTCTAAGTTTTTCAGTGCAACTCACTCATATACTATGTACTACACTGTGCGTTTCTTATATTCTAAGTTTTTCAGTGCAACTCACTCATATACTATGTACTACACTGTGTGTTTCTTAGATTCTAAGTTTTTCAGTGCAACTCACTCATATACTATGTACTACACTGTGCGTTTCTTAGATTCTAAGTTTTTAAGTGCAACTCACTCATATACTATGTACTACACTGTGCGTTTCTTAGATTCTAAGTTTTTCAGTGCAACTCACTCATATACTATGTACTACACTGTGCGTTTCTTAGATTCTAAGTTTTTCAGTGCAACTCACTCATATACTATGTACTACACTGTGCGTTTCTTAGATTCTAAGTTTTTCAGTGCAACTCACTCATATACTATGTACTACACTGTGCGTTTCTTATATTCTAAGTTTTTCAGTGCAACTCACTCATATACTATGTACTACACTGTGCGTTTCTTATATTCTAAGTTTTTCAGTGCAACTCACTCATATACTATGTACTACACTGTGCATTTCGTGTAATGCGGGTTTTTCAGTAAATTCTAAGTTTTTCAGTGCAACTCACTCATATACTATGTACTACACTGTGCGTTTCTTATATTCTAAGTTTTTCAGTGCAACTCACTCATATACTATGTACTACACTGTGCGTTTCTTATATTCTAAGTTTTTCAGTGCAACTCACTCATATACTATGTACTACACTGTGCGTTTCTTATATTCTAAGTTTTTCAGTGCAACTCACTCATATACTATGTACTACACTGTGCGTTTCTTATATTCTAAGTTTTTCAGTGCAACTCACTCATATACTATGTACTACACTGTGCGTTTCTTATATTCTAAGTTTTTCAGTGCAACTCACTCATATACTATGTACTACACTGTGCGTTTCTTATATTCTAAGTTTTTCAGTGCAACTCACTCATATACTATGTACTACACTGTGCATTTCGTGTAATGCGGGTATTTCAGTAAATTCTAAGTTTTTCAGTGCAACTCACTCATATACTATGTACTACACTGTGCGTTTCTTATATTCTAAGTTTTTCAGTGCAACTCACTCATATACTATGTACTACACTGTGCGTTTCTTATATTCTAAGTTTTTCAGTGCAACTCACTCATATACTATGTACTACACTGTGCGTTTCTTATATTCTAAGTTTTTCAGTGCAACTCACTCATATACTATGTACTACACTGTGCGTTTCTTATATTCTAAGTTTTTCAGTGCAACTCACTCATATACTATGTACTACACTGTGCGTTTCTTATATTCTAAGTTTTTCAGTGCAACTCACTCATATACTATGTACTACACTGTGCGTTTCTTATATTCTAAGTTTTTCAGTGCAACTCACTCATATACTATGTACTACACTGTGCGTTTCTTATATTCTAAGTTTTTCAGTGCAACTCACTCATATACTATGTACTACACTGTGCGTTTCTTATATTCTAAGTTTTTCAGTGCAACTCACTCATATACTATGTACTACACTGTGCGTTTCTTATATTCTAAGTTTTTCAGTGCAACTCACTCATATACTATGTACTACACTGTGCGTTTCTTATATTCTAAGTTTTTCAGTGCAACTCACTCATATACTATGTACTACACTGTGCGTTTCTTATATTCTAAGTTTTTCAGTGCAACTCACTCATATACTATGTACTACACTGTGCATTTCGTGTAATGCGGGTATTTCAGTAAATTCTAAGTTTTTCAGTGCAACTCACTCATATACTATGTACTACACTGTGCGTTTCTTATATTCTAAGTTTTTCAGTGCAACTCACTCATATACTATGTACTACACTGTGCGTTTCTTATATTCTAAGTTTTTCAGTGCAACTCACTCATATACAATGTACTACACTGTGCGTTTCTTATATTCTAAGTTTTTCAGTGCAACTCACTCATATACTATGTACTACACTGTGCGTTTCTTATATTCTAAGTTTTTCAGTGCAACTCACTCATATACTATGTACTACACTGTGCGTTTCTTATATTCTAGAGTTTTTCAGTGCAACTCACTCATATACTATGTACTACACTGTGCGTTTCTTATATTCTAAGTTTTTCAGTGCAACTCACTCATATACTATGTACTACACTGTGCGTTTCTTATATTCTAAGTTTTTGAGTGCAACTCACTCATATACTATGTACTACACTGTGCGTTTCTTATATTCTAAGTTTTTCAGTGCAACTCACTCATATACTATGTACTACACTGTGCGTTTCTTATATTCTAAGTTTTTAAGTGCAACTCACTCATATACTATGTACTACACTGTGCGTTTCTTATATTCTAAGTTTTTCAGTGCAACTCACTCATATACTATGTACTACACTGTGCGTTTCTTATATTCTAAGTTTTTCAGTGCAACTCACTCATATACTATGTACTACACTGTGCGTTTCTTATATTCTAAGTTTTTCAGTGCAACTCACTCATATACTATGTACTACACTGTGCGTTTCTTATATTCTAAGTTTTTCAGTGCAACTCACTCATATACTATGTACTACACTGTGCGTTTCTTATATTCTAAGTTTTTCAGTGCAACTCACTCATATACTATGTACTACACTGTGCGTTTCTTATATTCTAAGTTTTTCAGTGCAACTCACTCATATACTATGTACTACACTGTGCGTTTCTTATATTCTAAGTTTTTCAGTGCAACTCACTCATATACTATGTACTACACTGTGCGTTTCTTATATTCTAAGTTTTTCAGTGCAACTCACTCATATACTATGTACTACACTGTGCGTTTCTTATATTCTAAGTTTTTCAGTGCAACTCACTCATATACTATGTATTACACTGTGCGTTTCTTATATTCTAAGTTTTTCAGTGCAACTCACTCATATACTATGTACTACACTGTGCGTTTCTTATATTCTAAGTTTTTGAGTGCAACTCACTCATATACTATGTACTACAGTGTGCGTTTCTTATATTCTAAGTTTTTCAGTGCAACTCACTCATATACTATGTACTACACTGTGCGTTTCTTATATTCTAAGTTTTTGAGTGCAACTCACTCATATACTATGTACTACACTGTGCGTTTCTTATATTCTAAGTTTTTCAGTGCAACTCACTCATATACTATGTACTACACTGTGCGTTTCTTATATTCTAAGTTTTTCAGTGCAACTCACTCATATACTATGTACTACACTGTGCGTTTCTTATATTCTAAGTTTTTCAGTGCAACTCACTCATATACTATGTACTACACTGTGCGTTTCTTATATTCTTAGTTTTTCAGTGCAACTCACTCATATAGTATGTACTACACTGTGCGTTTCTTATATTCTAAGTTTTTCAGTGCAACTCACTCATATACTATGTACTACACTGTGCGTTTCTTATATTCTAGAGTTTTTCAGTGCAACTCACTCATATACTATGTACTACACTGTGCGTTTCTTATATTCTAAGTTTTTCAGTGCAACTCACTCATATACTATGTACTACACTGTGCGTTTCTTATATTCTAAGTTTTTCAGTGCAACTCACTCATATACTATGTACTACACTGTGCGTTTCTTATATTCTAAGTTTTTGAGTGCAACTCACTCATATACTATGTACTACACTGTGCGTTTCTTATATTCTAAGTTTTTCAGTGCAACTCACTCATATACTATGTACTACACTGTGCGTTTCTTATATTCTAAGTTTTTCAGTGCAACTCACTCATATACTATGTACTACACTGTGCGTTTCTTATATTCTAAGTTTTTCAGTGCAACTCACTCATATACTATGTACTACACTGTGCGTTTCTTATATTCTAAGTTTTTCAGTGCAACTCACTCATATACTATGTACTACACTGTGCGTTTCTTATATTCTAAGTTTTTCAGTGCAACTCACTCATATACTATGTACTACACTGTGCGTTTCTTATATTCTAAGTTTTTCAGTGCAACTCACTCATATACTATGTACTACACTGTGCGTTTCTTATATTCTAAGTTTTTCAGTGCAACTCACTCATATACTATGTACTACACTGTGCGTTTCTTATATTCTAAGTTTTTCAGTGCAACTCACTCATATACTATGTACTACACTGTGCGTTTCTTATATTCTAAGTTTTTCAGTGCAACTCACTCATATACTATGTACTACACTGTGCGTTTCTTATATTCTACGTTTTTGAGTGCAACTCACTCATATACTATGTACTACACTGTGCGTTTCTTATATTCTAAGTTTTTCAGTGCAACTCACTCATATACTATGTACTACACTGTGCGTTTCTTATATTCTAAGTTTTTCAGTGCAACTCACTCATATACTATGTACTACACTGTGCGTTTCTTATATTCTAAGTTTTTCAGTGCAACTCACTCATATACTATGTACTACACTGTGCGTTTCTTATATTCTAAGTTTTTCAGTGCAACTCACTCATATACTATGTACTACACTGTGCGTTTCTTATATTCTAAGTTTTTCAGTGCAACTCACTCATATACTATGTACTACACTGTGCGTTTCTTATATTCTAAGTTTTTCAGTGCAACTCACTCATATACTATGTACTACACTGTGCGTTTCTTATATTCTAAGTTTTTCAGTGCAACTCACTCATATACTATGTACTACACTGTGCGTTTCTTAAATTCTAAGTTTTTCAGTGCAACTCACTCATATACTATGTACTACACTGTGCGTTTCTTAGATTCTAAGTTTTTCAGTGCAACTCACTCATATACTATGTACTACACTGTGCGTTTCTTAGATTCTAAGTTTTTCAGTGCAACTCACTCATATACTATGTACTACACTGTGCGTTTCTTATATTCTAAGTTTTTCAGTGCAACTCACTCATATACTATGTACTACACTGTGCGTTTCTTATATTCTAAGTTTTTCAGTGCAACTCACTCATATACTATGTACTACACTGTGCGTTTCTTATATTCTAAGTTTTTCAGTGCAACTCACTCATATACTATGTACTACACTGTGCGTTTCTTATATTCTAAGTTTTTCAGTGCAACTCACTCATATACTATGTACTACACTGTGCGTTTCTTATATTCTAAGTTTTTGAGTGCAACTCACTCATATACTATGTACTACACTGTGCGTTTCTTATATTCTAAGTTTTTCAGTGCAACTCACTCATATACTATGTACTACACTGTGCGTTTCTTATATTCTAAGTTTTTCAGTGCAACTCACTCATATACTATGTACTACACTGTGCGTTTCTTATATTCTAAGTTTTTCAGTGCAACTCATTCATATACTATGTACTACACTGTGCGTTTCTTATATTCTAAGTTTTTCAGTGCAACTCACTCATATACTATGTACTACACTGTGCGTTTCTTATATTCTAAGTTTTTCAGTGCAACTCACTCATATACTATGTACTACACTGTGCATTTCGTGTAATGCGGGTTTTTCAGTAAATTCTATGTTTTTCAGTGCAACTCACTCATATACTATGTACTACACTGTGCGTTTCTTATATTCTAAGTTTTTCAGTGCAACTCACTCATATACTATGTACTACACTGTGCGTTTCTTATATTCTAAGTTTTTCAGTGCAACTCACTCATATACTATGTACTACACTGTGCGTTTCTTATATTCTAAGTTTTTCAGTGCAACTCACTCATATACTATGTACTACACTGTGCGTTTCTTATATTCTAAGTTTTTCAGTGCAACTCACTCATATACTATGTACTACACTGTGCGTTTCTTATATTCTAAGTTTTTCAGTGCAACTCACTCATATACTATGTACTACACTGTGCGTTTCTTATATTCTAAGTTTTTCAGTGCAACTCACTCATATACTATGTACTACACTGTGCGTTTCTTATATTCTAAGTTTTTCAGTGCAACTCACTCATATACTATGTACTACACTGTGCGTTTCTTATATTCTAAGTTTTTCAGTGCAACTCACTCATATACTATGTACTACACTGTGCGTTTCTTATATTCTAAGTTTTTCAGTGCAACTCACTCATATACTATGTACTACACTGTGCGTTTCTTATATTCTAAGTTTTTGAGTGCAACTCACTCATATACTATGTACTACACTGTGCGTTTCTTATATTCTAAGTTTTTCAGTGCAACTCACTCATATACTATGTACTACACTGTGCGTTTCTTATATTCTAAGTTTTTCAGTGCAACTCACTCATATACTATGTACTACACTGTGCGTTTCTTATATTCTAAGTTTTTCAGTGCAACTCACTCATATACTATGTACTACACTGTGCGTTTCTTATATTCTAAGTTTTTCAGTGCAACTCACTCATATACTATGTACTACACTGTGCATTTCGTGTAATGCGGGTATTTCAGTAAATTCTAAGTTTTTCAGTGCAACTCACTCATATACTATGTACTACACTGTGCGTTTCTTATATTCTAAGTTTTTCAGTGCAACTCACTCATATACTATGTACTACACTGTGCATTTCTTATATTCTAAGTTTTTCAGTGCAACTCACTCATATACTATGTACTACACTGTGCGTTTCTTATATTCTAAGTTTTTCAGTGCAACTCACTCATATACTATGTACTACACTGTGCGTTTCTTATATTCTAAGTTTTTCAGTGCAACTCACTCATATACTATGTACTACACTGTGCGTTTCTTATATTCTAGAGTTTTTCAGTGCAACTCACTCATATACTATGTACTACACTGTGCGTTTCTTATATTCTAAGTTTTTCAGTGCAACTCACTCATATACTATGTACTACACTGTGCGTTTCTTATATTCTAAGTTTTTGAGTGCAACTCACTCATATACTATGTACTACACTGTGCGTTTCTTATATTCTAAGTTTTTCAGTGCAACTCACTCATATACTATGTACTACACTGTGCGTTTCTTATATTCTAAGTTTTTCAGTGCAACTCACTCATATACTATGTACTACACTGTGCGTTTCTTATATTCTAAGTTTTTCAGTGCAACTCACTCATATACTATGTACTACACTGTGCGTTTCTTATATTCTAAGTTTTTCAGTGCAACTCACTCATATACTATGTACTACACTGTGCGTTTCTTATATTCTAAGTTTTTCAGTGCAACTCACTCATATACTATGTACTACACTGTGCGTTTCTTATATTCTAAGTTTTTCAGTGCAACTCACTCATATACTATGTACTACACTGTGCGTTTCTTATATTCTAAGTTTTTCAGTGCAACTCACTCATATACTATGTACTACACTGTGCGTTTCTTATATTCTAAGTTTTTCAGTGCAACTCACTCATATACTATGTACTACACTGTGCGTTTCTTATATTCTAAGTTTTTCAGTGCAACTCACTCATATACTATGTACTACACTGTGCGTTTCTTATATTCTAAGTTTTTCAGTGCAACTCACTCATATACTATGTACTACACTGTGCGTTTCTTATATTCTAAGTTTTTCAGTGCAACTCACTCATATACTATGTACTACACTGTGCGTTTCTTATATTCTAAGTTTTTGAGTGCAACTCACTCATATACTATGTACTACACTGTGCGTTTCTTATATTCTAAGTTTTTCAGTGCAACTCACTCATATACTATGTACTACACTGTGCGTTTCTTATATTCTAAGTTTTTGAGTGCAACTCACTCATATACTATGTACTACACTGTGCGTTTCTTATATTCTAAGTTTTTGAGTGCAACTCACTCATATACTATGTACTACACTGTGCGTTTCTTATATTTTAAGTTTTTCAGTGCAACTCACTCATATACTATGTACTACACTGTGCGTTTCTTATATTCTAAGTTTTTCAGTGCAACTCACTCATATACTATGTACTACACTGTGCGTTTCTTATATTCTAGAGTTTTTCAGTGCAATTCACTCATATACTATGTACTACACTGTGCGTTTCTTATATTCTAAGTTTTTCAGTGCAACTCACTCATATACTATGTACTACACTGTGCGTTTCTTATATTCTAGAGTTTTTCAGTGCAACTCACTCATATACTATGTACTACACTGTGCGTTTCTTATATTCTAAGTTTTTCAGTGCAACTCACTCATATACTATGTACTACACTGTGCGTTTCTTATATTCTAAGTTTTTCAGTGCAACTCACTCATATACTATGTACTACACTGTGCGTTTCTTATATTCTAAGTTTTTCAGTGCAACTCACTCATATACTATGTACTACACTGTGCGTTTCTTATATTCTAAGTTTTTCAGTGCAACTCACTCATATACTATGTACTACACTGTGCGTTTCTTATATTCTAAGTTTTTGAGTGCAACTCACTCATATACTATGTACTACACTGTGCGTTTCTTATATTCTAAGTTTTTGAGTGCAACTCACTCATATACTATGTACTACACTGTGCGTTTCTTATATTCTAAGTTTTTCAGTGCAACTCACTCATATAATATGTACTACACTGTGCGTTTCTTATATTCTAAGTTTTTCAGTGCAACTCACTCATATACTATGTACTACACTGTGCGTTTCTTATATTCTAAGTTTTTCAGTGCAACTCACTCATATACTATGTACTACACTGTGCGTTTTCTTATATTCTAAGTTTTTGAGTGCAACTCACTCATATACTATGTACTACACTGTGCGTTTCTTATATTCTAAGTTTTTCAGTGCAACTCACTCATATACTATGTACTACACTGTGCGTTTCTTATATTCTAAGTTTTTGAGTGCAACTCACTCATATACTATGTACTACACTGTGCGTTTCTTATATTCTAAGTTTTCAGTGCAACTCACTCATATACTATGTACTACACTGTGCGTTTCTTATATTCTAAGTTTTTCAGTGCAACTCACTCATATACTATGTACTACACTGTGCGTTTCTTATATTCTAAGTTTTTCAGTGCAACTCATCATATACTATGTACTACACTGTGCGTTTCTTATATTCTAAGTTTTTCAGTGCAACTCACTCATATACTATGTACTACACTGTGCGTTTCTTATATTCTAAGTTTTTCAGTGCAACTCACTCATATACTATGTACTACACTGTGCATTTCGTGTAATGCGGGTTTTTCAGTAAATTCTAAGTTTTTCAGTGCAACTCACTCATATACTATGTACTACACTGTGCGTTTCTTATATTCTAAGTTTTTCAGTGCAACTCACTCATATACTATGTACTACACTGTGCGTTTCTTATATTCTAAGTTTTTCAGTGCAACTCACTCATATACTATGTACTACACTGTGCGTTTCTTATATTCTAAGTTTTTCAGTGCAACTCACTCATATACTATGTACTACACTGTGCGTTTCTTATATTCTAAGTTTTTCAGTGCAACTCACTCATATACTATGTACTACACTGTGCGTTTCTTATATTCTAAGTTTTTCAGTGCAACTCACTCATATACTATGTACTACACTGTGCGTTTCTTATATTCTAAGTTTTTCAGTGCAACTCACTCATATACTATGTACTACACTGTGCGTTTCTTATATTCTAAGTTTTTCAGTGCAACTCACTCATATACTATGTACTACACTGTGCGTTTCTTATATTCTAAGTTTTTGAGTGCAACTCACTCATATACTATGTACTACACTGTGCGTTTCTTATATTCTAAGTTTTTCAGTGCAACTCACTCATATACTATGTACTACACTGTGCGTTTCTTATATTCTAAGTTTTTGAGTGCAACTCACTCATATACTATGTACTACACTGTGCGTTTCTTATATTCTAAGTTTTTCAGTGCAACTCACTCATATACTATGTACTACACTGTGCGTTTCTTATATTCTAAGTTTTTGAGTGCAACTCACTCATATACTATGTACTACACTGTGCGTTTCTTATATTCTAAGTTTTTCAGTGCAACTCACTCATATACTATGTACTACACTGTGCGTTTCTTATATTCTAAGTTTTTCAGTGCAACTCACTCATATACTATGTACTACAATGTGCGTTTCTTATATTCTAAGTTTTTCAGTGCAACTCACTCATATACTATGTACTACATGTGCATTTCGTGTAATGCGGGTATTTCAGTAAATTCTAAGTTTTTCAATGCAACTCACTCATATACTATGTACTACACTGTGCGTTTCTTATATTCTAAGTTTTTCAGTGCAACTCACTCATATACTATGTACTACACTGTGCGTTTCTTATATTCTAAGTTTTTCAGTGCAACTCACTCATATACTATGTACTACACTGTGCGTTTCTTATATTCTAAGTTTTTCAGTGCAACTCACTCATATACTATGTACTACACTGTGCGTTTCTTATATTCTAAGTTTTTCAGTGCAACTCACTCATATACTATGTACTACACTGTGCGTTTCTTATATTCTAGAGTTTTTCAGTGCAACTCACTCATATACTATGTACTACACTGTGCGTTTCTTATATTCTAAGTTTATCAGTGCAACTCACTCATATACTATGTACTACACTGTGCGTTTCTTATATTCTAAGTTTTTCAGTGCAACTCACTCATATACTATGTACTACACTTTGCGTTTCTTATATTCTAAGTTTTTCAGTGCAACTCACTCATATACTATGTACTACACTGTGCGTTTCTTATATTCTAAGTTTTTCAGTGCAACTCACTCATATACTATGTACTACACTGTGCGTTTCTTATATTCTAAGTTTTTCAGTGCAACTCACTCATATACTATGTACTACACTGTGCGTTTCTTATATTCTAAGTTTTTCAGTGCAACTCACTCATATACTATGTACTACACTGTGCGTTTCTTATATTCTAAGTTTTTCAGTGCAACTCACTCATATACTATGTACTACACTGTGCGTTTCTTATATTCTAAGTTTTTCAGTGCAACTCACTCATATACTATGTACTACACTGTGCGTTTCTTATATTCTAAGTTTTTCAGTGCAACTCACTCATATACTATGTACTACACTGTGCGTTTCTTATATTCTAAGTTTTTCAGTGCAACTCACTCATATACTATGTACTACACTGTGCGTTTCTTATATTCTAAGTTTTTCAGTGCAACTCACTCATATACTATGTACTACACTGTGCGTTTCTTATATTCTAAGTTTTTCAGTGCAACTCACTCATATACTATGTACTACACTGTGCGTTTCTTATATTCTAAGTTTTTCAGTGCAACTCACTCATATACTATGTACTACACTGTGCGTTTCTTATATTCTAGAGTTTTTCAGTGCAACTCACTCATATACTATGTACTACACTGTGCGTTTCTTATATTCTAAGTTTTTCAGTGCAACTCACTCATATACTATGTACTACACTGTGCGTTTCTTATATTCTAGAGTTTTTTCAGTGCAACTCACTCATATACTATGTACTACACCTGTGCGTTTCTTATATTCTAAGTTTTTCAGTGCAACTCACTCATATACTATGTACTACACTGTGCGTTTCTTATATTCTAAGTTTTTGAGTGCAACTCACTCATATACTATGTACTACACTGTGCGTTTCTTATATTCTAAGTTTTTCAGTGCAACTCACTCATATACTATGTACTACACTGTGCGTTTCTTATATTCTAAGTTTTTCAGTGCAACTCACTCATATACTATGTACTACACTGTGCGTTTCTTATATTCTAAGTTTTTGAGTGCAACTCACTCATATACTATGTACTACACTGTGCGTTTCTTATATTCTAAGTTTTTCAGTGCAACTCACTCATATACTATGTACTACACTGTGCGTTTCTTATATTCTAAGTTTTTCAGTGCAACTCACTCATATACTATGTACTACACTGTGCGTTTCTTATATTCTAAGTTTTTCAGTGCAACTCACTCATATACTATGTACTACACTGTGCGTTCTTATATTCTAAGTTTTTCAGTGCAACTCACTCATATACTATGTACTACACTGTGCGTTTCTTATATTCTAAGTTTTTCAGTGCAACTCACTCATATACTATGTACTACACTGTGCGTTTCTTATATTCTAAGTTTTTCAGTGCAACTCACTCATATACTATGTACTACACTGTGCGTTTCTTATATTCTAAGTTTTTCAGTGCAACTCACTCATATACTATGTACTACACTGTGCGTTTCTTATATTCTAAGTTTTTCAGTGTAACTCACTCTTATACTATGTACTACACTGTGCGTTTCTTATATTCTAAGTTTTTCAGTGCAACTCACTCATATACTATGTACTACACTGTGCGTTTCTTATATTCTAAGTTTTTCAGTGCAACTCACTCATATACTATGTACTACACTGTGCGTTTCTTATATTCTAAGTTTTTCAGTGCAACTCACTCATATACTATGTACTACACTGTGCGTTTCTTATATTCTAAGTTTTTGAGTGCAACTCACTCATATACTATGTACTACACTGTGCGTTTCTTATATTCTAAGTTTTTCAGTGCAACTCACTCATATACTATGTACTACACTGTGCGTTTCTTATATTCTAAGTTTTTGAGTGCAACTCACTCAGTATACTATGTACTACACTGTGCGTTTCTTATATTCTAAGTTTTTCAGTGCAACTCACTCATATACTATGTACTACACTGTGCGTTTCTTATATTCTAAGTTTTTCAGTGCAACTCACTCATATACTATGTACTACACTGTGCGTTTCTTATATTCTAAGTTTTTCAGTGCAACTCACTCATATACTATGTACTACACTGTGCATTTCGTGTAATGCGGTATTTCAGTAAATTCTAAGTTTTTCAGTGCAACTCACTCATATACTATGTACTACACTGTGCGTTTCTTATATTCTAAGTTTTTCAGTGCAACTCATTCATATACTATGTACTACACTGTGCGTTTCTTATATTCTAAGTTTTTCAGTGCAACTCACTCATATACTATGTACTACATTGTGCGTTTCTTATATTCTAAGTTTTTCAGTGCAACTCACTCATATACTATGTACTACACTGTGCATTTCGTGTAATGCGGGTTTTTCAGTAAATTCTAAGTTTTTCAGTGCAACTCACTCATATACTATGTACTACACTGTGCGTTTCTTATATTCTAAGTTTTTCAGTGCAACTCACTCATATACTATGTACTACACTGTGCGTTTCTTATATTCTAAGTTTTTCAGTGCAACTCACTCATATACTATGTACTACACTGTGCGTTTCTTATATTCTAAGTTTTTCAGTGCAACTCACTCATATACTATGTACTACACTGTGCGTTTCTTATATTCTAAGTTTTTCAGTGCAACTCACTCATATACTATGTACTACACTGTGCGTTTCTTATATTCTAAGTTTTTCAGTGCAACTCACTCATATACTATGTACTACACTGTGTGTTTCTTATATTCTAAGTTTTTCAGTGCAACTCACTCATATACTATGTACTACACTGTGCGTTTCTTATATTCTAAGTTTTCAGTGCAACTCACTCATATACTATGTACTACACTGTGCGTTTCTTATATTCTAAGTTTTTCAGTGCAACTCACTCATATACTATGTACTACACTGTGCGTTTCTTATATTCTAAGTTTTTCAGTGCAACTCACTCATATACTATGTACTACACTGTGCGTTTCTTATATTCTAAGTTTTTCAGTGCAACTCACTCATATACTATGTACTACTTACACTGTGCGTTTCTTATATTCTAAGTTTTTCAGTGCAACTCACTCATATACTATGTACTACACTGTGCGTTTCTTATATTCTAAGTTTTTCAGTGCAACTCACTCATATACTATGTACTACACTGTGCGTTTCTTATATTCTAAGTTTTTCAGTGCAACTCACTCATATACTATGTACTACACTGTGCGTTTCTTATATTCTAAGTTTTTCAGTGCAACTCACTCATATACTATGTACTACACTGTGCGTTTCTTATATTCTAAGTTTTTCAGTGCAACTCACTCATATACTATGTACTACACTGTGCGTTTCTTATATTCTAAGTTTTTCAGTGCAACTCACTCATATACTATGTACTACACTGTGCGTTTCTTATATTCTAAGTTTTTCAGTGCAACTCACTCATATACTATGTACTACACTGTGCGTTTCTTATATTCTAAGTTTTTCAGTGCAACTCACTCATATACTATGTACTACACTGTGCGTTTCTTATATTCTAAGTTTTTCAGTGCAACTCACTCATATACTATGTACTACACTGTGCGTTTCTTATATTCTAAGTTTTTCAGTGCAACTCACTCATATACTATGTACTACACTGTGCGTTTCTTATATTCTAGAGTTTTTCAGTGCAACTCACTCATATACTATGTACTACACTGTGCGTTTCTTATATTCTAAGTTTTTCAGTGCAACTCACTCATATACTATGTACTACACTGTGCGTTTCTTATATTCTAAGTTTTTGAGTGCAACTCACTCATATACTATGTACTACACTGTGCGTTTCTTATATTCTAAGTTTTTCAGTGCAACTCACTCATATACTATGTACTACACTGTGCGTTTCTTATATTCTAAGTTTTTCAGTGCAACTCACTCATATACTATGTACTACACTGTGCGTTTCTTATATTCTAAGTTTTTCAGTGCAACTCACTCATATACTATGTACTACACTGTGCGTTTCTTATATTCTAAGTTTTTGAGTGCAACTCACTCATATACTATGTACTACACTGTGCGTTTCTTATATTCTAAGTTTTTCAGTGCAACTCACTCATATACTATGTACTACACTGTGCGTTTCTTATATTCTAAGTTTTTCAGTGCAACTCACTCATATACTATGTACTACACTGTGCGTTTCTTATATTCTAAGTTTTTCAGTGCAACTCACTCATATACTATGTACTACACTGTGCGTTTCTTATATTCTAGAGTTTTTCAGTGCAACTCACTCATATACTATGTACTACACTGTGCGTTTCTTATATTCTAAGTTTTTCAGTGCAACTCACTCATATACTATGTACTACACTGTGCGTTTCTTATATTCTAAGTTTTTCAGTGCAACTCACTCATATACTATGTACTACACTGTGCGTTTCTTATATTCTAAGTTTTTCAGTGCAACTCACTCATATACTATGTACTACACTGTGCGTTTCTTATATTCTAAGTTTTTGAGTGCAACTCACTCATATACTATGTACTACACTGTGCGTTTCTTATATTCTAAGTTTTTCAGTGCAACTCACTCATATACTATGTACTACACTGTGCGTTTCTTATATTCTAAGTTTTTCAGTGCAACTCACTCATATACTATGTACTACACTGTGCGTTTCTTATATTCTAAGTTTTTCAGTGCAACTCACTCATATACTATGTACTACACTGTGCGTTTCTTATATTCTAAGTTTTTCAGTGCAACTCACTCATATACTATGTACTACACTGTGCGTTTCTTATATTCTAAGTTTTTGAGTGCAACTCACTCATATACTATGTACTACACTGTGCGTTTCTTATATTCTAAGTTTTTGAGTGCAACTCACTCATATACTATGTACTACACTGTGCGTTTCTTATATTCTAAGTTTTTCAGTGCAACTCACTCATATACTATGTACTACACTGTGCGTTTCTTATATTCTAAGTTTTTCAGTGCAACTCACTCATATACTATGTACTACACTGTGCGTTTCTTATATTCTAAGTTTTTCAGTGCAACTCACTCATATACTATGTACTACACTGTGCGTTTCTTATATTCTAAGTTTTTCAGTGCAACTCACTCATATACTATGTACTACACTGTGCGTTTCTTATATTCTAAGTTTTTCAGTGCAACTCACTCATATACTATGTACTACACTGTGCGTTTCTTATATTCTAAGTTTTTCAGTGCAACTCACTCATATACTATGTACTACACTGTGCGTTCTTATATTCTAAGTTTTTCAGTGCAACTCACTCATATACTATGTACTACACTGTGCGTTTCTTATATTCTAAGTTTTTCAGTGCAACTCACTCATATACTATGTACTACACTGTGCGTTTCTTATATTCTAAGTTTTTCAGTGCAACTCACTCATATACTATGTACTACACTGTGCGTTTCTTATATTCTAAGTTTTTCAGTGCAACTCACTCATATACTATGTACTACACTGTGCGTTTCTTATATTCTAAGTTTTTCAGTGCAACTCACTCATATACTATGTACTACACTGTGCGTTTCTTATATTCTAAGTTTTTCAGTGCAACTCACTCATATACTATGTACTACACTGTGCGTTTCTTATATTCTAAGTTTTTCAGTGCAACTCACTCATATACTATGTTACTACACTGTGCGTTTCTTATATTCTAAGTTTTTCAGTGCAACTCACTCATATACTATGTACCTTACACTGTGCGTTTCTTATATTCTAGTTTTTCAGTGCAACTCACTCATATACTATGTACTACACTGTGCGTTTCTTATATTCTAAGTTTTTCAGTGCAACTCACTCATATACTATGTACTACACTGTGCATTTCGTGTAATGCGGTTTTTCAAATTCTAAGTTTTTCAGTGCAACTCACTCATATACTATGTACTACACTGTGCGTTTCTTATATTCTAAGTTTTTCAGTGCAACTCACTCATATACTATGTACTACACTGTGCGTTCTTATATTCTAAGTTTTTCAGTGCAACTCACTCATATACTATGTACTACACTGTGCGTTTCTTATATTCTAAGTTTTTGAGTGCAACTCACTCATATACTATGTACTACACTGTGCGTTTCTTATATTCTAAGTTTTTGAGTGCAACTCACTCATATACTATGTACTACACTGTGCGTTTCTTATATTCTAAGTTTTTGAGTGCAACTCACTCATATACTATGTACTACACTGTGCGTTTCTTATATTCTAAGTTTTCAGTGCAACTCACTCATATACTATGTACTACACTGTGCGTTTCTTATATTCTAAGTTTTTCAGTGCAACTCACTCATATACTATGTACTCACACTGTGCGTTTCTTATATTCTAAGTTTTTCAGTGCAACTCACTCATATACTATGTACTACACTGTGCGTTTCTTATATTCTAAGTTTTTCAGTGCAACTCACTCATATACTATGTACTACACTGTGCGTTTCTTATATTCTAAGTTTTTCAGTGCAACTCACTCATATACTATGTACTACACTGTGCGTTTCTTATATTCTAAGTTTTTCAGTGCAACTCACTCATATACTATGTACTACACTGTGCGTTTCTTATATTCTAAGTTTTTCAGTGCAACTCACTCATATACTATGTACTACACTGTGCGTTTCTTATATTCTAAGTTTTTCAGTGCAACTCACTCATATACTATGTACTACACTGTGCGTTTCTTATATTCTAAGTTTTTCAGTGCAACTCACTCATATACTATGTACTACACTGTGCGTTTCTTATATTCTAAGTTTTTCAGTGCAACTCACTCATATACTATGTACTACACTGTGCGTTTCTTATATTCTAAGTTTTTCAGTGCAACTCACTCATATACTATGTACTACACTGTGCGTTTCTTATATTCTAAGTTTTTCAGTGCAACTCACTCATATACTATGTACTACACTGTGCGTTTCTTATATTCTAAGTTTTTCAGTGCAACTCACTCATATACTATGTACTACACTGTGCGTTTCTTATATTCTAAGTTTTTCAGTGCAACTCACTCATATACTATGTACTACACTGTGCGTTTCTTATATTCTAAGTTTTTCAGTGCAACTCACTCATATACTATGTACTACACTGTGCGTTTCTTATATTCTAAGTTTTTCAGTGCAACTCACTCATATACTATGTACTACACTGTGCGTTTCTTATATTCTAAGTTTTTGAGTGCAACTCACTCATATACTATGTACTACACTGTGCGTTTCTTATATTCTAAGTTTTTGAGTGCAACTCACTCATATACTATGTACTACACTGTGCGTTTCTTATATTCTAAGTTTTTGCAGTGCAACTCACTCATATACTATGTACTACACTGTGCGTTTCTTATATTCTAAGTTTTTCAGTGCAACTCACTCATATACTATGTACTACACTGTGCGTTTCTTATATTCTAAGTTTTTCAGTGCAACTCACTCATATACTATGTACTACACTGTGCGTTTCTTATATTCTAAGTTTTTCAGTGCAACTCACTCATATACTATGTACTACACTGTGCGTTTCTTATATTCTAAGTTTTTGAGTGCAACTCACTCATATACTATGTACTACACTGTGCGTTTCTTATATTCTAAGTTTTTCAGTGCAACTCACTCATATACTATGTACTACACTGTGCGTTTCTTATATTCTAAGTTTTGAGTGCAACTCACTCATATACTATGTACTACACTGTGCGTTTCTTATATTCTAAGTTTTTCAGTGCAACTCACTCATATACTATGTACTACACTGTGCGTTTCTTATATTCTAAGTTTTTCAGTGCAACTCACTCATATACTATGTACTACACTGTGCGTTTCTTATATTCTAAGTTTTTGAGTGCAACTCACTCATATACTATGTACTACACTGTGCGTTTCTTATATTCTAAGTTTTTCAGTGCAACTCACTCATATACTATGTACCTACACTGTGCGTTTCTTATATTCTAAGTTTTTGAGTGCAACTCACTCATATACTATGTACTACACTGTGCGTTTCTTATATTCTAAGTTTTTCAGTGCAACTCACTCATATACTATGTACTACACTGTGCGTTTCTTATATTCTAAGTTTTTCAGTGCAACTCACTCATATACTATGTACTACACTGTGCGTTTCTTATATTCTAAGTTTTTCAGTGCAACTCACTCATATACTATGTACTACACTGTGCGTTTCTTATATTCTAAGTTTTTCAGTGCAACTCACTCATATACTATGTACTACACTGTGCATTTCGTGTAATGCGGGTATTTCAGTAAGTTTTCAGTGCAACTCACTCATATACTATGTACTACACTGTGCGTTTCTTATATTCTAAGTTTTTCAGTGCAACTCACTCATATACTATGTACTACACTGTGCGTTTCTTATATTCTAAGTTTTTCAGTGCAACTCACTCATATACTATGTACTACACTGTGCGTTTCTTATATTCTAAGTTTTTCAGTGCAACTCACTCATATACTATGTACTACACTGTGCGTTTCTTATATTCTAGAGTTTTTCAGTGCAACTCACTCATATACTATGTACTACACTGTGCGTTTCTTATATTCTAAGTTTTTCAGTGCAACTCACTCATATACTATGTACTACACTGTGCGTTTCTTATATTCTAAGTTTTTGAGTGCAACTCACTCATATACTATGTACTACACTGTGCGTTTCTTATATTCTAAGTTTTCAGTGCAACTCACTCATATACTATGTACTACACTGTGCGTTTCTTATATTCTAAGTTTTTCAGTGCAACTCACTCATATACTATGTACTACACTGTGCGTTTCTTATATTCTAAGTTTTTCAGTGCAACTCACTCATATACTATGTACTACACTGTGCGTTTCTTATATTCTAAGTTTTTCAGTGCAACTCACTCATATACTATGTACTACACTGTGCGTTTCTTATATTCTAAGTTTTTCAGTGCAACTCACTCATATACTATGTACTACACTGTGCGTTTCTTATATTCTAAGTTTTTCAGTGCAACTCACTCATATACTATGTACTACACTGTGCGTTTCTTATATTCTAAGTTTTTCAGTGCAACTCACTCATATACTATGTACTACACTGTGCGTTTCTTATATTCTAAGTTTTTCAGTGCAACTCACTCATATACTATGTACTACACTGTGCGTTTCTTATATTCTAAGTTTTTGAGTGCAACTCACTCATATACTATGTACTACACTGTGCGTTTCTTATATTCTAAGTTTTTCAGTGCAACTCACTCATATACTATGTACTACACTGTGCGTTTCTTATATTCTAAGTTTTTCAGTGCAACTCACTCATATACTATGTACTACACTGTGCGTTTCTTATATTCTAAGTTTTTCAGTGCAACTCACTCATATACTATGTACTACACTGTGCGTTTCTTATATTCTAGAGTTTTTCAGTGCAACTCACTCATATACTATGTACTACACTGTGCGTTTCTTATATTCTAAGTTTTTCAGTGCAACTCACTCATATACTATGTACTACACTGTGCGTTTCTTATATTCTAAGTTTTTCAGTGCAACTCACTCATATACTATGTACTACACTGTGCGTTTCTTATATTCTAAGTTTTTCAGTGCAACTCACTCATATACTATGTACTACACTGTGCGTTTCTTATATTCTAAGTTTTTCAGTGCAACTCACTCATATACTATGTACTACACTGTGCGTTTCTTATATTCTAAGTTTTTGAGTGCAAACTCACTCATATACTATGTACTACACTGTGCGTTTCTTATATTCTAAGTTTTTCAGTGCAACTCACTCATATACTATGTACTATACTGTGCGTTTCTTATATTCTACGAGTTTTTCAGTGCAACTCACTCATATACTATGTACTACACTGTGCGTTTCTTATATTCTAAGTTTTTCAGTGCAACTCACTCATATACTATGTCCTACACTGTGCGTTTCTTATATTCTAAGTTTTCAGTGCAACTCACTCATATACTATGTACTACACTGTGCGTTTCTTATATTCTAAGTTTTTCAGTGCAACTCACTCATATACTATGTACTACACTGTGCGTTTCTTATATTCTAAGTTTTTCAGTGCAACTCACTCATATACTATGTACTACACTGTGCGTTTCTTATATTCTAAGTTTTTCAGTACAACTCACTCATATACTATGTACTACACTGTGCGTTTCTTATATTCTAAGTTTTTCAGTGCAACTCACTCATATACTATGTACTACACTGTGCGTTTCTTATATTCTAAGTTTTTGAGTGCAACTCACTCATATACTATGTACTACACTGTGCGTTCTTATATTCTAAGTTTTTGAGTGCAACTCACTCATATACTATGTACTACACTGTGCGTTTCTTATATTCTAAGTTTTTCAGTGCAACTCACTCATATACTATGTACTACACTGTGCGTTTCTTATATTCTAAGTTTTCAGTGCAACTCACTCATATACTATGTACTACACTGTGCGTTTCTTATATTCTAAGTTTTTCAGTGCAACTCACTCATATACTATGTACTACACTGTGCGTTTCTTATATTCTAAGTTTTTCAGTGCAACTCACTCATATACTATGTACTACACTGTGCGTTTCTTATATTCTAAGTTTTTGAGTGCAACTCACTCATATACTATGTACTACACTGTGCGTTTCTTATATTCTAAGTTTTTCAGTGCAACTCACTCATATACTATGTACTACACTGTGCGTTTCTTATATTCTAAGTTTTTGAGTGCAACTCACTCATATACTATGTACTACACTGTGCGTTTCTTATATTCTAAGTTTTTCAGTGCAACTCACTCATATACTATGTACTACACTGTGCGTTTCTTATATTCTAAGTTTTTCAGTGCAACTCACTCATATACTATGTACTACACTGTGCGTTTCTTATATTCTAAGTTTTTCAGTGCAACTCACTCATATACTATGTACTACACTGTGCGTTTCTTATATTCTAAGTTTTTCAGTGCAACTCACTCATATACTATGTACTACACTGTGCGTTTCTTATATTCTAAGTTTTTGAGTGCAACTCACTCATATACTATGTACTACACTGTGCGTTTCTTATATTCTAAGTTTTTCAGTGCAACTCACTCATATACTATGTACTACACTGTGCGTTCTTATATTCTAAGTTTTTCAGTGCAACTCACTCATATACTATGTACTACACTGTGCGTTTCTTATATTCTAAGTTTTTCAGTGCAACTCACTCATATACTATGTACTACACTGTGCGTTCTTATATTCTAAGTTTTTCAGTGCAACTCACTCATATACTATGTACTACACTGTGCATTTCGTGTAATGCGGGTATTTCAGTAAATTCTAAGTTTTTCAGTGCAACTCACTCATATACTATGTACTACACTGTGCGTTTCTTATATTCTAAGTTTTTCAGTGCAACTCACTCATATACTATGTACTACACTGTGCGTTTCTTATATTCTAAGTTTTTCAGTGCAACTCACTCATATACTATGTACTACACTGTGCGTTTCTTATATTCTAAGTTTTTCAGTGCAACTCACTCATATACTATGTACTACACTGTGCGTTTCTTATATTCTAAGTTTTTCAGTGAAACTCACTCATATACTATGTACTACACTGTGCGTTTCTTATATTCTAGAGTTTTTCAGTGCAACTCACTCATATACTATGTACTACACCTGTGCGTTTCTTATATTCTAAGTTTTTCAGTGCAACTCACTCATATACTATGTACTAACACTGTGCGTTTCTTATATTCTAAGTTTTTGAGTGCAACTCACTCATATACTATGTACTACACTGTGCGTTTCTTATATTCTAAGTTTTTCAGTGCAACTCACTCATATACTATGTACTACACTGTGCGTTTCTTATATTCTAAGTTTTTCAGTGCAACTCACTCATATACTATGTACTACACTGTGCGTTTCTTATATTCTAAGTTTTTCAGTGCAACTCACTCATATACTATGTACTACACTGTGCGTTTCTTATATTCTAAGTTTTTCAGTGCAACTCACTCATATACTATGTACTACACTGTGCGTTTCTTATATTCTAAGTTTTTCAGTGTCAACTCACTCATATACTATGTACTACACTGTGCGTTTCTTATATTCTAAGTTTTTCAGTGCAACTCACTCATATACTATGTACTACACTGTGCGTTTCTTATATTCTAAGTTTTTCAGTGCAACTCACTCATATACTATGTACTACACTGTGCGTTTCTTATATTCTAAGTTTTTCAGTGCAACTCACTCATATACTATGTACTACACTGTGCGTTTCTTATATTCTAAGTTTTTCAGTGCAACTCACTCATATACTATGTACTACACTGTGCGTTTCTTATATTCTAAGTTTTTCAGTGCAACTCACTCATATACTATGTACTACACTGTGCGTTTCTTATATTCTAAGTTTTTCAGTGCAACTCACTCATATACTATGTACTACACTGTGC
>NW_028227956.1:0-49000 GCF_978045245.1 Mus caroli | reverse complement strand
ATTGTATATGAGTGAGTTGCACTGAAAAACTTAGAATTACTGAAAAACCCGCATTAGACGAAATGCACAGTGTAGTACATTGTATATGAGTGAGTTGCACTGAAAAACTTAGAATTTACTGAAAAACCCGCATTAGACGAAATGCACAGTGTAGTACATTGTATATGAGTGAGTTGCACTGAAAAACTTAGAATTTACTGAAAAACCCGCATTAGACGAAATGCACAGTGTAGTACATTGTATATGAGTGAGTTGCACTGAAAAACTTAGAATTTACTGAAAAACCCGCATTAGACGAAATGCACAGTGTAGTACATTGTATATGAGTGAGTTGCACTGAAAAACTTAGAATTTACTGAAAAACCCGCATTAGACGAAATGCACAGTGTAGTACATTGTATATGAGTGAGTTGCACTGAAAAACTTAGAATTTACTGAAAAACCCGCATTAGACGAAATGCACAGTGTAGTACATTGTATATGAGTGAGTTGCACTGAAAAACTTAGAATTTACTGAAAAACCCGCATTAGACGAAATGCACAGTGTAGTACATTGTATATGAGTGAGTTGCACTGAAAAACTTAGAATTTACTGAAAAACCCGCATTAGACGAAATGCACAGTGTAGTACATTGTATATGAGTGAGTTGCACTGAAAAACTTAGAATTTACTGAAAAACCCGCATTAGACGAAATGCACAGTGTAGTACATTGTATATGAGTGAGTTGCACTGAAAAACTTAGAATTTACTGAAAAACCCGCATTAGACGAAATGCACAGTGTAGTACATTGTATATGAGTGAGTTGCACTGAAAAACTTAGAATTTACTGAAAAACCCGCATTAGACGAAATGCACAGTGTAGTACATTGTATATGAGTGAGTTGCACTGAAAAACTTAGAATTTACTGAAAAACCCGCATTAGACGAAATGCACAGTGTAGTACATTGTATATGAGTGAGTTGCACTGAAAAACTTAGAATTTACTGAAAAACCCGCATTAGACGAAATGCACAGTGTAGTACATTGTATATGAGTGAGTTGCACTGAAAAACTTAGAATTTACTGAAAAACCCGCATTAGACGAAATGCACAGTGTAGTACATTGTATATGAGTGAGTTGCACTGAAAAACTTAGAATTTACTGAAAAACCCGCATTAGACGAAATGCACAGTGTAGTACATTGTATATGAGTGAGTTGCACTGAAAAACTTAGAATTTACTGAAAAACCCGCATTAGACGAAATGCACAGTGTAGTACATTGTATATGAGTGAGTTGCACTGAAAAACTTAGAATTTACTGAAAAACCCGCATTAGACGAAATGCACAGTGTAGTACATTGTATATGAGTGAGTTGCACTGAAAAACTTAGAATTTACTGAAAAACCCGCATTAGACGAAATGCACAGTGTAGTACATTGTATATGAGTGAGTTGCACTGAAAAACTTAGAATTTACTGAAAAACCCGCATTAGACGAAATGCACAGTGTAGTACATTGTATATGAGTGAGTTGCACTGAAAAACTTAGAATTTACTGAAAAACCCGCATTAGACGAAATGCACAGTGTAGTACATTGTATATGAGTGAGTTGCACTGAAAAACTTAGAATTTACTGAAAAACCCGCATTAGACGAAATGCACAGTGTAGTACATTGTATATGAGTGAGTTGCACTGAAAAACTTAGAATTTACTGAAAAACCCGCATTAGACGAAATGCACAGTGTAGTACATTGTATATGAGTGAGTTGCACTGAAAAACTTAGAATTTACTGAAAAACCCGCATTAGACGAAATGCACAGTGTAGTACATTGTATATGAGTGAGTTGCACTGAAAAACTTAGAATTTACTGAAAAACCCGCATTAGACGAAATGCACAGTGTAGTACTATTGTATATGAGTGAGTTGCACTGAAAAACTTAGAATTTACTGAAAAACCCGCATTAGACGAAATGCACAGTGTAGTACATTGTATATGAGTGAGTTGCACTGAAAAACTTAGAATTTACTAAAAAACCCGCATTAGACGAAATGCACAGTGTAGTACTTAGTATATGAGTGAGTTGCACTGAAAAACTTAGAATTTACTGAAAAACCCACATTAGACGAAATGCACAGTGTAGTACATTGTATATGAGTGAGTTGCACTGAAAAACTTAGAATTTACTGAAAAACCCGCATTAGACGAAATGCACAGTGTAGTACATTGTATATGAGTGAGTTGCACTGAAAAACTTAGAATTTACTGAAAAACCCGCATTAGACGAAATGCACAGTGTAGTACATTGTATATGAGTGAGTTGCACTGAAAAACTTAGAATTTACTGAAAAACCCGCATTAGACGAAATGCACAGTGTAGTACATTGTATATGAGTGAGTTGCACTGAAAAACTTAGAATTTACTGAAAAACCCGCATTAGACGAAATGCACAGTGTAGTACATTGTATATGAGTGAGTTGCACTGAAAAACTTAGAATTTACTGAAAAACCCGCATTAGACGAAATGCACAGTGTAGTACTTAGTATATGAGTGAGTTGCACTGAAAAACTTAGAATTTACTGAAAAACCCGCATTAGACGAAATGCACAGTGTAGTACATTGTATATGAGTGAGTTGCACTGAAAAACTTAGAATTTACTGAAAAACCCGCATTAGACGAAATGCACAGTGTAGTACATTGTATATGAGTGAGTTGCACTGAAAAACTTAGAATTTACTGAAAAACCCGCATTAGACGAAATGCACAGTGTAGTACATTGTATATGAGTGAGTTGCACTGAAAAACTTAGAATTTACTGAAAAACCCGCATTAGACGAAATGCACAGTGTAGTATATTGTATATGAGTGAGTTGCACTGAAAAACTTAGAATTTACTGAAAAACCCGCATTAGACGAAATGCACAGTGTAGTACATTGTATATGAGTGAGTTGCACTGAAAAACTTAGAATTTACTGAAAAACCCGCATTAGACGAAATGCACAGTGTAGTACTTAGTATATGAGTGAGTTGCACTGAAAAACTTAGAATTTACTGAAAAACCCGCATTAGACGAAATGCACAGTGTAGTACATTGTATATGAGTGAGTTGCACTGAAAAACTTAGAATTTACTGAAAAACCCGCATTAGACGAAATGCACAGTGTAGTACATTGTATATGAGTGAGTTGCACTGAAAAACTTAGAATTTACTGAAAAACCCGCATTAGACGAAATGCACAGTGTAGTACATTGTATATGAGTGAGTTGCACTGAAAAACTTAGAATTTACTGAAAAACCGGGCATTAGACGAAATGCACAGTGTAGTAAATTGTATATGAGTGAGTTGCACTGAAAAACTTAAAATTTACTGATAAACCCGCATTAGACGAAATGCACAGTGTAATACATTGTATATGAGTGATTTGCACTGAAAAACTTAGAATTTACTGAAAAACCCGCATTAGACGAAATGCACAGTGTAGTACATTGTATATGAGTGAGTTGCACTGAAAAACTTAGAATTTACTGAAAAAACCCGCATTAGACGAAATGCACAGTGTAGTACATTGTATATGAGTGAGTTGCACTGAAAAACTTAGAATTTACTGAAAAACCCGCATTAGACGAAATGCACAGTGTAGTACATTGTATATGAGTGAGTTGCACTGAAAAACTTAGAATTTACTGAAAACCCACATTAGAAGAAATGCGCAGTGTAGTACATAGTATATGAGTGAGTTGCACTGAAAAACTTAGAATTTACTGAAAAACCCGCATTAGACGAAATGCACAGTGTAGTACATTGTATATGAGTGAGTTGCACTGAAAAACTTAGAATTTACTGAAAAACCCGCATTAGACGAAATGCGCAGTGTAGTACATTGTATATGAGTGAGTTGCACTGAAAAACTTAGAATTTACTGAAAAACCCGCATTAGACGAAATGCACAGTGTAGTACATTGTATATGAGTGAGTTGCACTGAAAAACTTAGAATTTACTGAAAAACCCGCATTAGACGAAATGCACAGTGTAGTACATTGTATATGAGTGAGTTGCACTGAAAAACTTAGAATTTACTGAAAAACCCGCATTAGACGAAATGCACAGTGTAGTACATTGTATATGAGTGAGTTGCACTGAAAAACTTAGAATTTACTGAAAAACCCGCATTAGACGAAATGCACAGTGTAGTACATTGTATATGAGTGAGTTGCACTGAAAAACTTAGAATTTACTGAAAAACCCGCATTAGACGAAATGCACAGTGTAGTACATTGTATATGAGTGAGTTGCACTGAAAAACTTAGAATTTACTGAAAAACCCGCATTAGACGAAATGCACAGTGTAGTACATTGTATATGAGTGAGTTGCACTGAAAAACTTAGAATTTACTGAAAAACCCGCATTAGACGAAATGCACAGTGTAGTACATTGTATATGAGTGAGTTGCACTGAAAAACTTAGAATTTACTGAAAAACCCGCATTAGACGAAATGCACAGTGTAGTACATTGTATATGAGTGAGTTGCACTGAAAAACTTAGAATTTACTGAAAAACCCGCATTAGACGAAATGCACAGTGTAGTACTTAGTATATGAGTGAGTTGCACTGAAAAAGTTAGAATTTACTGAAAAACCCCGCATTAGACGAAATGCACAGTGTAGTACATTGTATATGAGTGAGTTGCACTGAAAAACTTAGAATTTACTGAAAAACCCGCATTAGACGAAATGCACAGTGTAGTACATTGTATATGAGTGAGTTGCACTGAAAAACTTAGAATTTACTGAAAAACCCGCATTAGACGAAATGCACAGTGTAGTACATTGTATATGAGTGAGTTGCACTGAAAAACTTAGAATTTACTGAAAAACCCGCATTAGACGAAATGCACAGTGTAGTATATTGTATATGAGTGAGTTGCACTGAAAAACTTAGAATTTACTGAAAAACCCGCATTAGACGAAATTCACAGTGTAGTACATTGTATATGAGTGAGTTGCACTGAAAAACTTAGAATTTACTGAAAAACCCGCATTAGACGAAATGCACAGTGTAGTACATTGTATATGAGTGAGTTGCACTGAAAAACTTAGAATTTACTGAAAAACCCGCATTAGACGAAATGCACAGTGTAGTACATTGTATATGAGTGAGTTGCACTGAAAAACTTAGAATTTACTGAAAAACGGGCATTAGACGAAATGCACAGTGTAGTAAATTGTATATGAGTGAGTTGCACTGAAAAACTTAAAATTTACTGATAAACCCGCATTAGACGAAATGCACAGTGTAATACATTGTATATGAGGGATTTGCACTGAAAAACTTAGAATTTACTGAAAAACCCGCATTAGACGAAATGCACAGTGTAGTACATTGTATATGAGTGAGTTGCACTGAAAAACTTAGAATTTACTGAAAAAACCCGCATTAGACGAAATGCACAGTGTAGTACATTGTATATGAGTGAGTTGCACTGAAAAACTTAGAATTTACTGAAAAACCCGCATTAGACGAAATGCACAGTGTAGTACATTGTATATGAGTGAGTTGCACTGAAAAACTTAGAATTTACTGAAAAACCCACATTAGAAGAAATGCGCAGTGTAGTACATAGTATATGAGTGAGTTGCACTGAAAAACTTAGAATTTACTGAAAAACCCGCATTAGACGAAATGCACAGTGTAGTACATTGTATATGAGTGAGTTGCACTGAAAAACTTAGAATTTACTGAAAAACCCGCATTAGACGAAATGCACAGTGTAGTACATTGTATATGAGTGAGTTGCACTGAAAAACTTAGAATTTACTGAAAAACCCGCATTAGACGAAATGCACAGTGTAGTACATTGTATATGAGTGAGTTGCACTGAAAAACTTAGAATTTACTGAAAAACCCGCATTAGACGAAATGCACAGTGTAGTACATTGTATATGAGTGAGTTGCACTGAAAAATTTACAATTTACTGAAAAACCCGCATTAGACGAAATGCACAGTGTAGTACATTTTATATGAGTGAGTTGCACTGAAAAACTTAGAATTTACTGAAAAACCCGCATTAGACGAAATGCACAGTGTAGTACATAGTATATGAGTGAGTTGCACTGAAAAACTTAGAATTTACTGAAAAACCCGCATTAGACGAAATGCACAGTGTAGTATATTGTATATGAGTGAGTTGCACTGAAAAACTTAGAATTTACTGAAAAACCCGCATTAGACGAAATGCACAGTGTAGTACATTGTATATGAGTGAGTTGCACTGAAAAACTTAGAATTTACTGAAAAACCCGCATTAGACGAAATGCACAGTGTAGTACATTGTATATGAGTGAGTTGCACTGAAAAACTTAAAATTTACTGAAAAACCCGCATTAGACGAAATGCACAGTGTAGTACATTGTATATGAGTGAGTTGCACTGAAAAACTTAGAATTTACTGAAAAACCCGCATTAGACGAAATGCACAGTGTAGTATATTGTATATGAGTGAGTTGCACTGAAAAACTTAGAATTTACTGAAAAACCCGCATTAGACGAAATGCACAGTGTAGTACATTGTATATGAGTGAGTTGCACTGAAAAACTTAGAATTTACTGAAAAACCCGCATTAGACGAAATGCACAGTGTAGTACTTAGTATATGAGTGAGTTGCACTGAAAAACTTAGAATTTACTGAAAAACCCGCATTAGACGAAATGCACAGTGTAGTACATTGTATATGAGTGAGTTGCACTGAAAAACTTAGAATTTACTGAAAAACCCGCATTAGACGAAATGCACAGTGTAGTACATTGTATATGAGTGAGTTGCACTGAAAAACTTAGAATTTACTGAAAAACCCGCATTAGACGAAATGCACAGTGTAGTACATTGTATATGAGTGAGTTGCACTGAAAAACTTAGAATTTACTGAAAAACCCGCATTAGACGAAATGCACAGTGTAGTACATTGTATATGAGTGAGTTGCACTGAAAAACTTAGAATTTACTGAAAAACGGGCATTAGACGAAATGCACAGTGTAGTAAATTGTATATGAGTGAGTTGCACTGAAAAACTTAAAATTTACTGATAAACCCGCATTAGACGAAATGCACAGTGTAATACATTGTATATGAGGGATTTGCACTGAAAAACTTAGAATTTACTGAAAAACCCGCATTAGACGAAATGCACAGTGTAGTACATTGTATATGAGTGAGTTGCACTGAAAAACTTAGAATTTACTGAAAAAACCCGCATTAGACGAAATGCACAGTGTAGTACATTGTATATGAGTGAGTTGCACTGAAAAACTTAGAATTTACTGAAAAACCCGCATTAGACGAAATGCACAGTGTAGTACATTGTATATGAGTGAGTTGCACTGAAAAACTTAGAATTTACTGAAAAACCCGCATTAGACGAAATGCACAGTTTAGTACTTAGTATATGAGTGAGTTGCACTGAAAAACTTAAAATTTACTGAAAAACCCGCATTAGACGAAATGCACAGTGTAGTACATTGTATATGAGTGAGTTGCACTGAAAAACTTAGAATTTACTGAAAAACGGGCATTAGACGAAATGCACAGTGTAGTACATTGTATATGAGTGAGTTGCACTGAAAAACTTAGAATTTACTGAAAAACCCGCATTAGACGAAATGCACAGTGTAGTACATTTTATATGAGTGAGTTGCACTGAAAAACTTAGAATTTACTGAAAAACCCGCATTAGACGAAATGCACAGTGTAGTATATTGTATATGAGTGAGTTGCACTAAAAAACTTAGAATTTACTGAAAAACCTGCATTAGACGAAATGCACAGTGTAGTACATTGTATATGAGTGAGTTGCACTGAAAAACTTAGAATTTACTAAAAAACCCGCATTAGACGAAATGCACAGTGTAGTACTTAGTATATGAGTGAGTTGCACTGAAAAACTTAGAATTTACTGAAAAACCCGCATTAGACGAAATGCACAGTGTAGTACATTGTATATGAGTGAGTTGCACTGAAAAACTTAGAATTTACTGAAAAACCCGCATTAGACGAAATGCACAGTGTAGTACATTGTATATGAGTGAGTTGCACTGAAAAACTTAGAATTTACTGAAAAACCCGCATTAGACGAAATGCACAGTGTAGTACATTGTATATGAGTGAGTTGCACTGAAAAACTTAGAATTTACTGAAAAACCCGCATTAGACGAAATGCACAGTGTAATACATTGTATATGAGTGAGTTGCACTGAAAAACTTAGAATTTACTGAAAAACCCGCATTAGACGAAATGCACAGTGTAGTACATTGTATATGAGTGAGTTGCACTGAAAAACTTAGAATTTACTGAAAAACCCGCATTAGACGAAATGCACAGTGTAGTACATTGTATATGAGTGAGTTGCACTGAAAAACTTAGAATTTACTGAAAAACCCGCATTAGACGAAATGCACAGTGTAGTACATTGTATATGAGTGAGTTGCACTGAAAAACTTAGAATTTACTGAAAAACCCGCATTAGACGAAATGCACAGTGTAGTACATTGTATATGAGTGAGTTGCACTGAAAAACTTAGAATTTACTGAAAAACCCGCATTAGACGAAATGCACAGTGTAGTACATTGTATATGAGTGAGTTGCACTGAAAAACTTAGAATTTACTGAAAAACCCGCATTAGACGAAATGCACAGTGTAGTACATTGTATATGAGTGAGTTGCACTGAAAAACTTAGAATTTACTGAAAAACGGGCATTAGACGAAATGCACAGTGTAGTACATTGTATATGATTGAGTTGCACTGGAAAACTTAAAATTTACTGATAAACCCGCATTAGACGAAATGCACAGTGTAATAAATTGTATATGAGTGAGTTGCACTGAAAAACTTTGAATTTACTGAAAAACCCGCATTAGACGAAATGCACAGTGTAGTACATTGTATATGAGTGAGTTGCACTGAAAAACTTAAAATTTACTGAAAAACCCGCATTAGACGAAATGCACAGTGTAGTACATTGTATATGAGTGAGTTGCACTGAAAAACTTAGAATTTACTAAAAAACCCGCATTAGACGAAATGCACAGTGTAGTACTTAGTATATGAGTGAGTTGCACTGAAAAACTTAGAATTTACTGAAAAACCCGCATTAGACGAAATGCACAGTGTAGTACATTGTATATGAGTGAGTTGCACTGAAAAACTTAGAATTTACTGAAAAACCCGCATTAGACGAAATGCACAGTGTAGTACATTGTATATGAGTGAGTTGCACTGAAAAACTTAGAATTTACTGAAAAACCCGCATTAGACGAAATGCACAGTGTAGTACATTGTATATGAGTGAGTTGCACTGAAAAACTTAGAATTTACTGAAAAACCCGCATTAGACGAAATGCACAGTGTAATACATTGTATATGAGTGAGTTGCACTGAAAAACTTAGAATTTACTGAAAAACCCGCATTAGACGAAATGCACAGTGTAGTACATTGTATATGAGTGAGTTGCACTGAAAAACTTAGAATTTACTGAAAAACCCGCATTAGACGAAATGCACAGTGTAGTACATTGTATATGAGTGAGTTGCACTGAAAAACTTAGAATTTACTGAAAAACCCGCATTAGACGAAATGCACAGTGTAGTACATTGTATATGAGTGAGTTGCACTGAAAAACTTAGAATTTACTGAAAAACCCGCATTAGACGAAATGCACAGTGTAGTACATTGTATATGAGTGAGTTGCACTGAAAAACTTAGAATTTACTGAAAAACCCGCATTAGACGAAATGCACAGTGTAGTACATTGTATATGAGTGAGTTGCACTGAAAAACTTAGAATTTACTGAAAAACCCGCATTAGACGAAATGCACAGTGTAGTACATTGTATATGAGTGAGTTGCACTGAAAAACTTAGAATTTACTGAAAAACGGGCATTAGACGAAATGCACAGTGTAGTACATTGTATATGATTGAGTTGCACTGGAAAACTTAAAATTTACTGATAAACCCGCATTAGACGAAATGCACAGTGTAATAAATTGTATATGAGTGAGTTGCACTGAAAAACTTTGAATTTACTGAAAAACCCGCATTAGACGAAATGCACAGTGTAGTACATTGTATATGAGTGAGTTGCACTGAAAAACTTAAAATTTACTGAAAAACCCGCATTAGACGAAATGCACAGTGTAGTACATTGTATATGAGTGAGTTGCACTGAAAAACTTAGAATTTACTGAAAAACCCGCATTAGACGAAATGCACAGTGTAGTACATTGTATATGAGTGAGTTGCACTGAAAAACTTAGAATTTACTGAAAAACCCGCATTAGACGAAATGCACAGTGTAGTACATTGTATATGAGTGAGTTGCACTGAAAAACATAGAATTTACTGAAAAACGGGCATTAGACGAAATGCACAGTGTAGTACATTGTATATGAGTGAGTTGCACTGAAAAACTTAGAATTTACTGAAAAACCCGCATTAGACGAAATGCACAATGTAGTACATTGTATATGAGTGAGTTGCACTGAAAAACTTAGAATTTACTGAAAAACCCGCATTAGACGAAATGCACAGTGTAGTACATTGTATATGAGTGAGTTGCACTGAAAAACTTAGAATTTACTGACAAACCCGCATTAGACGAAATGCACAGTGTAGTATATTGTATATGAGTGAGTTGCACTGAAAAACTTAGAATTTACTGAAAAACCCGCATTAGACGAAATGCACAGTGTAGTACATTGTATATGAGTGAGTTGCACTGAAAAACTTAGAATTTACTGAAAAACCCGCATTAGACGAAATGCACAATGTAGTACATAGTATATGAGTGAGTTGCACTGAAAAACTTAGAATTTACTGAAAAACCCGCATTAGACGAAATGCACAGTGTAGTACATTGTATATGAGTGAGTTGCACTGAAAAACTTAGAATTTACTGAAAAACCCGCATTAGACGAAATGCACAATGTAGTACATTGTATATGAGTGAGTTGCACTGAAAAACTTAGAATTTACTGAAAAACCCGCATTAGACGAAATGCACAGTGTAGTACATTGTATATGAGTGAGTTGCACTGAAAAACTTAGAATTTACTGAAAAACCCGCATTAGACGAAATGCACAGTGTAGTACATTGTATATGAGTGAGTTGCACTGAAAAACATAGAATTTACTGAAAAACGGGCATTAGATGAAATGCACAGTGTAGTACATTGTATATGAGTGAGTTGCACTGAAAAACTTAGAATTTACTGAAAAACCCGCATTAGACGAAATGCACAATGTAGTACATTGTATATGAGTGAGTTGCACTGAAAAACTTAGAATTTACTGAAAAACCCGCATTAGACGAAATGCACAGTGTAGTACATTGTATATGAGTGAGTTGCACTGAAAAACTTAGAATTTACTGAAAAACCCGCATTAGACGAAATGCACAGTGTAGTATATTGTATATGAGTGAGTTGCACTGAAAAACTTAGAATTTACTGAAAAACCCGCATTAGACGAAATGCACAGTGTAGTACATTGTATATGAGTGAGTTGCACTGAAAAACTTAGAATTTACTGAAAAACCCGCATTAGACGAAATGCACAATGTAGTACATAGTATATGAGTGAGTTGCACTGAAAAACTTAGAATTTACTGAAAAACCCGCATTAGACGAAATGCACAGTGTAGTACATTGTATATGAGTGAGTTGCACTGAAAAACTTAGAATTTACTGAAAAACCCGCATTAGACGAAATGCACAGTGTAGTACATTGTATATGAGTGAGTTGCACTGAAAAACTTAGAATTTACTGAAAAACCCGCATTAGACGAAATGCACAGTGTAGTACATGGTATATGAGTGAGTTGCACTGAAAAACTTAGAATTTACTGAAAAACCCGCATTAGACGAAATGCACAGTGTAGTACATTGTATATGAGTGAGTTGCACTGAAAAACTTAGAATTTACTGAAAAACCCGCATTAGACGAAATGCACAGTGTAGTACATTGTATATGAGTGAGTTGCACTGAAAAACTTAAAATTTACTGATAAACCCGCATTAGACGAAATGCACAGTGTAATACATTGTATATGAGTGATTTGCACTGAAAAACTTAGAATTTACTGAAAAACCCGCATTAGACGAAATGCACAGTGTAGTACATTGTATATGAGTGAGTTGCACTGAAAAACTTAGAATTTACTGAAAAAACCCGCATTAGACGAAATGCACAGTGTAGTACATTGTATATGAGTGAGTTGCACTGAAAAACTTAGAATTTACTGAAAAACCCGCATTAGACGAAATGCACAGTGTAGTACATTGTATATGAGTGAGTTGCACTGAAAAACTTAGAATTTACTGAAAAACCCACGTTAGAAGAAATGCGCAGTGTAGTACATAGTATATGAGTGAGTTGCACTGAAAAACTTAGAATTTACTGAAAAACCCGCATTAGACGAAATGCACAGTGTAGTACATTGTATATGAGTGAGTTGCACTTAAAAACTTAGAATTTACTGAAAAACCCGCATTAGACGAAATGCACAGTGTAGTACATTGTATATGAGTGAGTTGCACTGAAAAACTTAGAATTTACTGAAAAACCCGCATTAGACGAAATGCACAGTGTAGTACATTGTATATGAGTGAGTTGCACTGAAAAACTTAGAATTTACTGAAAAACCCGCATTAGACGAAATGCACAGTGCAGTACATTGTATATGAGTGAGTTGCACTGAAAAACTTAGAATTTACTGAAAAACCCGCATTAGACGAAATGCACAGTGTAGTACATTGTATATGAGTGAGTTGCACTGAAAAACTTAGAATTTACTGAAAAACCCGCATTAGACGAAATGCACAGTGTAGTACATTGTATATGAGTGAGTTGCACTGAAAAACATAGAATTTACTTAAAAACGGGCATTAGACGAAATGCACAGTGTAGTACATTGTATATGAGTGAGTTGCACTGAAAAACTTAGAATTTACTGAAAAACCCGCATTAGACGAAATGCACAATGTAGTACATTGTATATGAGTGAGTTGCACTGAAAAACTTAGAATTTACTGAAAAACCCGCATTAGACGAAATGCACAGTGTAGTACATTGTATATGAGTGAGTTGCACTGAAAAACTTAGAATTTACTGAAAAACCCGCATTAGACGAAATGCACAGTGTAGTATATTGTATATGAGTGAGTTGCACTGAAAAACTTAGAATTTACTGAAAAACCCGCATTAGACGAAATGCACAGTGTAGTACATTGTATATGAGTGAGTTGCACTGAAAAACTTAGAATTTACTGAAAAACCCGCATTAGACGATATGCACAGTGTAGTACATTGTATACGAGTGAGTTGCACTGAAAAACTTAAAATTTACTGAAAAACCCGCATTAGACGAAATGCACAGTGTAGTACATTGTATATGAGTGAGTTGCACTGAAAAACTTAGAATTTACTGAAAAACCCGCATTAGACGAAATGCACAGTGTAGTACATTGTATATGAGTGAGTTGCACTGAAAAACTTAGAATTTACTGAAAAACCCGCATTAGACGAAATGCACAGTGTAGTACATTGTATATGAGTGAGTTGCACTGAAAAACTTAGAATTTACTGAAAAACCCGCATTAGACGAAATGCACAGTGTAGTACATTGTATATGAGTGAGTTGCACTGAAAAACTTAGAATTTACTGAAAAACCCGCATTAGACGAAATGCACAGTGTAGTATATTGTATATGAGTGAGTTGCACTGAAAAACTTAGAATTTACTGAAAAACCCGCATTAGACGAAATGCACAGTGTAGTACATTGTATATGAGTGAGTTGCACTGAAAAACTTAGAATTTACTAAAAAACCCGCATTAGACGAAATGCACAGTGTAGTACTTAGTATATGAGTGAGTTGCACTGAAAAACTTAGAATTTACTGAAAAACCCGCATTAGACGAAATGCACAGTGTAGTACATTGTATATGAGTGAGTTGCACTGAAAAACTTAGAATTTACTGAAAAACCCGCATTAGACGAAATGCACAGTGTAGTACATTGTATATGAGTGAGTTGCACTGAAAAACTTAGAATTTACTGAAAAACCCGCATTAGACGAAATGCACAGTGTAGTACATTGTATATGAGTGAGTTGCACTGAAAAACTTAGAATTTACTGAAAAACCCGCATTAGACGAAATGCACAGTGTAGTACATTGTATATGAGTGAGTTGCACTGAAAAACTTAGAATTTACTGAAAAACCCGCATTAGATAAATGCACAGTGTAGTACATTGTATATGAGTGAGTTGCACTGAAAAACTTAGAATTTACTGAAAAACCCGCATTAGACGAAATGCACAGTGTAGTACTTAGTATATGAGTGAGTTGCACTGAAAAACTTAGAATTTACTGAAAAACCCGCATTAGACGAAATGCACAGTGTAGTACATTGTATATGAGTGAGTTGCACTGAAAAACTTAGAATTTACTGAAAAACCCGCATTAGACGAAATGCACAGTGTAGTACATTGTATATGAGTGAGTTGCACTGAAAAACTTAGAATTTACTGAAAAACCCGCATTAGACGAAATGCACAGTGTAGTACATTGTATATGAGTGAGTTGCACTGAAAAACTTAGAATTTACTGAAAAACCCGCATTAGACGAAATGCACAGTGTAGTATATTGTATATGAGTGAGTTGCACTGAAAAACTTAGAATTTACTGAAAAACCCGCATTAGACGAAATGCACAGTGTAGTACATTGTATATGAGTGAGTTGCACTGAAAAACTTAGAATTTACTGAAAAACCCGCATTAGACGAAATGCACAGTGTAGTACTTAGTATATGAGTGAGTTGCACTGAAAAACTTAGAATTTACTGAAAACCCCGCATTAGACGAAATGCACAGTGTAGTACATTGTATATGAGTGAGTTGCACTGAAAAACTTAGAATTTACTGAAAAACCCGCATTAGACGAAATGCACAGTGTAGTACATTGTATATGAGTGAGTTGCACTGAAAAACTTAGAATTTACTGAAAAACCCGCATTAGACGAAATGCACAGTGTAGTACATTGTATATGAATGAGTTGCACTGAAAAACTTAGAATTTACTGAAAAACGGGCATTAGACGAAATGCACAGTGTAGTAAATTGTATATGAGTGAGTTGCACTGAAAAACTTAAAATTTACTGATAAACCCGCATTAGACGAAATGCACAGTGTAATACATTGTATATGAGTGATTTGCACTGAAAAACTTAGAATTTACTGAAAAACCCGCATTAGACGAAATGCACAGTGTAGTACATTGTATATGAGTGAGTTGCACTGAAAAACTTAGAATTTACTGAAAAAACCCGCATTAGACGAAATGCACAGTGTAGTACATTGTATATGAGTGAGTTGCACTGAAAAACTTAGAATTTACTGAAAAACCCGCATTAGACGAAATGCACAGTGTAGTACATTGTATATGAGTGAGTTGCACTGAAAAACTTAGAATTTACTGAAAAACCCACATTAGAAGAAATGCGCAGTGTAGTACATAGTATATGAGTGAGTTGCACTGAAAAACTTAGAATTTACTGAAAAACCCGCATTAGACGAAATGCACAGTGTAGTACATTGTATATGAGTGAGTTGCACTGAAAAACTTAGAATTTACTGAAAAACCCGCATTAGACGAAATGCACAGTGTAGTACATTGTATATGAGTGAGTTGCACTGAAAAACTTAGAATTTACTGATAAACCCGCATTAGACGAAATGCACAGTGTAATACATTGTATATGAGTGAGTTGCACTGAAAAACTTAGAATTTACTGAAAAACCGGCATTAGACGAAATGCACAGTGTAGTACATTGTATATGAGTGAGTTGCACTGAAAAACTTAGAATTTACTGAAAAACCCGCATTAGACGAAATGCACAGTGTAGTACTTAGTATATGAATGAGTTGCACTGAAAAACTTAGAATTTACTGAAAAACCTGCATTAGACGAAATGCACAGTGTAGTACATTGTATATGAGTGAGTTGCACTGAAAAACTTAGAATTTACTGACAAACCCGCATTAGACGAAATGCACAGTGTAGTACATTGTATATGAGTGAGTTGCACTGAAAAACTTAGAATTTACTGAAAAACCCACATTAGAAGAAATGCGCAGTGTAGTACATAGTATATGAGTGAGTTGCACTGAAAAACTTAGAATTTACTGAAAAACCCGCATTAGACGAAATGCACAGTGTAGTACATTGTATATGAGTGAGTTGCACTGAAAAACTTAGAATTTACTGAAAAACCCGCATTAGACGAAATGCACAGTGTAGTACATTGTATATGAGTGAGTTGCACTGAAAAACTTAAAATTTACTGATAAACCCGCATTAGACGAAATGCACAGTGTAATACATTGTATATGAGTGATTTGCACTGAAAAACTTAGAATTTACTGAAAAACCCGCATTAGACGAAATGCACAGTGTAGTACATTGTATATGAGTGAGTTGCACTGAAAAACTTAGAATTTACTGAAAAAACCCGCATTAGACGAAATGCACAGTGTAGTACATTGTATATGAGTGAGTTGCACTGAAAAACTTAGAATTTACTGAAAAACCCGCATTAGACGAAATGCACAGTGTAGTACATTGTATATGAGTGAGTTGCACTGAAAAACTTAGAATTTACTGAAAAACCCGCATTAGACGAAATGCACAGTGTAGTACATTGTATATGAGTGAGTTGCACTGAAAAACTTAGAATTTACTGAAAAACCCGCATTAGACGAAATGCACAGTGTAGTACATTGTATATGAGTGAGTTGCACTGAAAAACATAGAATTTAACTGAAAAACCCGCATTAGACGAAATGCACAGTGTAGTACATTGTATATGAGTGAGTTGCACTGAAAAACTTAGAATTTACTGAAAAACCCGCATTAGACGAAATGCACAGTGTAGTACATTGTATATGAGTGAGTTGCACTGAAAAACTTAGAATTTACTGAAAAACCCGCATTAGACGAAATGCACAGTGCAGTACATTGTATATGAGTGAGTTGCACTGAAAAACTTAGAATTTACTGAAAAACCCGCATTAGACAAAATGCACAGTGTAGTACATTGTATATGAGTGAGTTGCACTGAAAAACTTAGAATTTACTGAAAAACCCGCATTAGACGAAATGCACAGTGTAGTACATTGTATATGAGTGAGTTGCACTGAAAAACATAGAATTTACTTAAAAACGGGCATTAGACGAAATGCACAGTGTAGTACATTGTATATGAGTGAGTTGCACTGAAAAACTTAGAATTTACTGAAAAACCCGCATTAGACGAAATGCACAATGTAGTACATTGTATATGAGTGAGTTGCACTGAAAAACTTAGAATTTACTGAAAAACCCGCATTAGACGAAATGCACAGTGTAGTACATTGTATATGAGTGAGTTGCACTGAAAAACTTAGAATTTACTGAAAAACCCGCATTAGACGAAATGCACAGTGTAGTATATTGTATATGAGTGAGTTGCACTGAAAAACTTAGAATTTACTGAAAAACCCGCATTAGACGAAATGCACAGTGTAGTACATTGTATATGAGTGAGTTGCACTGAAAAACTTAGAATTTACTGAAAAAACCCGCATTAGACGAAATGCACAGTGTAGTACATTGTATACGAGTGAGTTGCACTGAAAAACTTAAAATTTACTGAAAAACCCGCATTAGACGAAATGCACAGTGTAGTACATTGTATATGAGTGAGTTGCACTGAAAAACTTAGAATTTACTGAAAAACCCGCATTAGACGAAATGCACAGTGTAGTACATTGTATATGAGTGAGTTGCACTGAAAAACTTAGAATTTACTGAAAAACCCGCATTAGACGAAATGCACAGTGTAGTACATTGTATATGAGTGAGTTGCACTGAAAAACTTAGAATTTACTGAAAAACCCGCATTAGACGAAATGCACAGTGTAGTACATTGTATATGAGTGAGTTGCACTGAAAAACTTAGAATTTACTGAAAAACCCGCATTAGACGAAATGCACAGTGTAGTATATTGTATATGAGTGAGTTGCACTGAAAAACTTAGAATTTACTGAAAAACCCGCATTAGACGAAATGCACAGTGTAGTACATTGTATATGAGTGAGTTGCACTGAAAAACTTAAAATTTCCTAAAAAACCCGCATTAGACGAAATGCACAGTGTAGTACTTAGTATATGAGTGAGTTGCACTGAAAAACTTAGAATTTACTGAAAAACCCGCATTAGACGAAATGCACAGTGTAGTACATTGTATATGAGTGAGTTGCACTGAAAAACTTAGAATTTACTGAAAAACCCGCATTAGACGAAATGCACAGTGTAGTACATTGTATATGAGTGAGTTGCACTGAAAAACTTAGAATTTACTGAAAAACCCGCATTAGACGAAATGCACAGTGTAGTACATTGTATATGAGTGAGTTGCACTGAAAAACTTAGAATTTACTGAAAAACCCGCATTAGACGAAATGCACAGTGTAGTACATTGTATATGAGTGAGTTGCACTGAAAAAACTTAGAATTTACTGAAAAACCCGCATTAGACGAAATGCACAGTGTAGTACATTGTATATGAGTGAGTTGCACTGAAAAACTTAGAATTTACTGAAAAACCCGCATTAGACGAAATGCACAGTGTAGTACTTAGTATATGAATGAGTTGCACTGAAAAACTTTAGAATTTACTGAAAAACCCGCATTAGACGAAATGCACAGTGTAGTACATTGTATATGAGTGAGTTGCACTGAAAAACTTAGAATTTACTGAAAAACCCGCATTAGACGAAATGCACAGTGTAGTACATTGTATATGAGTGAGTTGCACTGAAAAACTTAGAATTTACTGAAAAACCCGCATTAGACGAAATGCACAGTGTAGTACATTGTATATGAGTGAGTTGCACTGAAAAACTTAGAATTTACTGAAAAACCCGCATTAGACGAAATGCACAGTGTAGTATATTGTATATGAGTGAGTTGCACTGAAAAACCTTAGAATTTACTGAAAAAACCCGCATTAGACGAAATGCACAGTCTAGTACATTGTATATGAGTGAGTTGCACTGAAAAACTTAGAATTTACTGAAAAAACCCGCATTAGACGAAATGCACAGGTGTAGTACATTGTATATGAGTGAGTTGCACTGAAAAACTTAGAATTTACTGAAAAACCCGCATTAGACGAAATGCACAGTGTAGTACATTGTATATGAGTGGAGTTGCACTGAAAAACTTAGAATTTACTGAAAAACCCGCATTAGACGAAATGCACAGTGTAGTACATTGTATATGAGTGAGTTGCACTGAAAAACTTAGAATTTACTGAAAAAACCCGCATTAGACGAAATGCAACAGTGTAGTACATTGTATAATGAGTGAGTTGCACTGAAAACATAGAATTTACTGAAAAACCCGCATTAGACGAAATGCACAGTGTAGTACATTGTATATGAGTGAGTTGCACTGAAAAACTTAGAATTTACTGAAAAACCCGCATTAGACGAAATGCACAGTGTAGTACATTGTATATGAGTGAGTTGCACTGAAAAACTTAGAATTTACTGAAAAACCCGCATTAGACGAAATGCACAGTGCAGTACATTGTATATGAGTGAGTTGCACTGAAAAACTTAGAATTTACTGAAAAACCCGCATTAGACAAAATGCACAGTGTAGTACATTGTATATGAGTGAGTTGCACTGAAAAACTTAGAATTTACTGAAAAACCCGCATTAGACGAAATGCACAGTGTAGTACATTGTATATGAGTGAGTTGCACTGAAAAACATAGAATTTACTTAAAAACGGGCATTAGACGAAATGCACAGTGTAGTACATTGTATATGAGTGAGTTGCACTGAAAAACTTAGAATTTACTGAAAAACCCGCATTAGACGAAATGCACAATGTAGTACATTGTATATGAGTGAGTTGCACTGAAAAACTTAGAATTTACTGAAAAACCCGCATTAGACGAAATGCACAGTGTAGTACATTGTATATGAGTGAGTTGCACTGAAAAACTTAGAATTTACTGAAAAACCCGCATTAGACGAAATGCACAGTGTAGTATATTGTATATGAGTGAGTTGCACTGAAAAACTTAGAATTTACTGAAAAACCCGCATTAGACGAAATGCACAGTGTAGTACATTGTATATGAGTGAGTTGCACTGAAAAACTTAGAATTTACTGAAAAACCCGCATTAGACGAAATGCACAGTGTAGTACATTGTATACGAGTGAGTTGCACTGAAAAACTTAAAATTACTGAAAAACCCGCATTAGACGAAATGCACAGTGTAGTACATTGTATATGAGTGAGTTGCACTGAAAAACTTAGAATTTACTGAAAAAACCCGCATTAGACGAAATGCACAGTGTAGTACATTGTATATGAGTGAGTTGCACTGAAAAACTTAGAATTTACTGAAAAACCCGCATTAGACGAAATGCACAGTGTAGTACATTGTATATGAGTGAGTTGCACTGAAAAACTTAGAATTTACTGAAAAACCCGCATTAGACGAAATGCACAGTGTAGTACATTGTATATGAGTGAGTTGCACTGAAAAACTTAGAATTTACTGAAAAACCCGCATTAGACGAAATGCACAGTGTAGTATATTGTATATGAGTGAGTTGCACTGAAAAACTTAGAATTTACTGAAAAACCCGCATTAGACGAAATGCACAGTGTAGTACATTGTATATGAGTGAGTTGCACTGAAAAACTTAAAATTCCTAAAAAACCCGCATTAGACGAAATGCACAGTGTAGTACTTAGTATATGAGTGAGTTGCACTGAAAAACTTAGAATTTACTGAAAAACCCGCATTAGACGAAATGCACAGTGTAGTACATTGTATATGAGTGAGTTGCACTGAAAAACTTAGAATTTACTGAAAAACCCGCATTAGACGAAATGCACAGTGTAGTACATTGTATATGAGTGAGTTGCACTGAAAAACATAGAATTTACTGAAAAACCCGCATTAGACGAAATGCACAGTGTAGTACATTGTATATGAGTGAGTTGCACTGAAAAACTTAGAATTTACTGAAAAAACCCGCATTAGACGAAATGCACAGTGTAGTACATTGTATATGAGTGAGTTGCACTGAAAAACTTAGAATTTACTGAAAAACCCGCATTAGACGAAATGCACAGTGTTAGTACATTGTATATGAGTGAGTTGCACTGAAAAACTTAGAATTTACTGAAAAACCCGCATTAGACGAAATGCACAGTGTAGTACTTAGTATATGAGTGAGTTGCACTGAAAAACTTAGAATTTACTGAAAAACCCGCATTAGACGAAATGCACAGTGTAGTACATTGTATATGAGTGAGTTGCACTGAAAAACTTAGAATTTACTGAAAAACCCGCATTAGACGAAATGCACAGTGTAGTACATTGTATATGAGTGAGTTGCACTGAAAAACTTAGAATTTACTGAAAAACCCGCATTAGACGAAATGCACAGTGTAGTACATTGTATATGAGTGAGTTGCACTGAAAAACTTAGAATTTACTGAAAAACCCGCATTAGACGAAATGCACAGTGTAGTATATTGTATATGAGTGAGTTGCACTGAAAACTTAGAATTTACTGAAAAACCCGCATTAGACGAAATGCACAGTGTAGTACATTGTATATGAGTGAGTTGCACTGAAAAACTTAGAATTTACTGAAAACCCGCATTAGACGAAATGCACAGTGTAGTACATTGTATATGAGTGAGTTGCACTGAAAAACTTAGAATTTACTGAAAAACCCGCATTAGACGAAATGCACAGTGTAGTACATTGTATATGAGTGAGTTGCACTGAAAAACATAGAATTTACTTAAAAACGGGCATTAGACGAAATGCACAGTGTAGTACCATTGTATATGAGTGAGTTGCACTGAAAAACTTAGAATTTACTGAAAAACCCGCATTAGACGAAATGCACAATGTAGTACATTGTATATGAGTGAGTTGCACTGAAAAACTTAGAATTTACTGAAAAACCCGCATTAGACGAAATGCACAGTGTAGTACATTGTATATGAGTGAGTTGCACTGAAAAACTTAGAATTTACTGAAAAACCCGCATTAGACGAAATGCACAGTGTAGTATATTGTATATGAGTGAGTTGCACTGAAAAACTTAGAATTTACTGAAAAACCCGCATTAGACGAAATGCACAGTGTAGTACATTGTATATGAGTGAGTTGCACTGAAAAACTTAGAATTTACTGAAAAACCCGCATTAGACGAAATGCACAGTGTAGTACATTGTATACGAGTGAGTTGCACTGAAAAACTTAAAATTTACTGAAAACCCGCATTAGACGAAATGCACAGTGTAGTACATTGTATATGAGTGAGTTGCACTGAAAAACTTAGAATTTACTGAAAAACCCGCATTAGACGAAATGCACAGTGTAGTACATTGTATATGAGTGAGTTGCACTGAAAAACTTAGAATTTACTGAAAAACCCGCATTAGACGAAATGCACAGTGTAGTACATTGTATATGAGTGAGTTGCACTGAAAAACTTAGAATTTACTGAAAAACCCGCATTAGACGAAATGCACAGTGTAGTACATTGTATATGAGTGAGTTGCACTGAAAAACTTAGAATTTACTGAAAAAACCCGCATTAGACGAAATGCACAGTGTAGTATATTGTATATGAGTGAGTTGCACTGAAAAACTTAGAATTTACTGAAAAACCCGCATTAGACGAAATGCACAGTGTAGTACATTGTATATGAGTGAGTTGCACTGAAAAACTTAAAATTTCCTAAAAAACCCGCATTAGACGAAATGCACAGTGTAGTACTTAGTATATGAGTGAGTTGCACTGAAAAACTTAGAATTTACTGAAAAACCCGCATTAGACGAAATGCACAGTGTAGTACATTGTATATGAGTGAGTTGCACTGAAAAACTTAGAATTTACTGAAAAACCCGCATTAGACGAAATGCACAGTGTAGTACATTGTATATGAGTGAGTTGCACTGAAAACTTAGAATTTACTGAAAAACCCGCATTAGACGAAATGCACAGTGTAGTACATTGTATATGAGTGAGTTGCACTGAAAAAACTTAGAAGAATTTACTGAAAAACCCGCATTAGACGAAATGCACAGTGTAGTACATTGTATATGAGTGAGTTGCACTGAAAAACTTAGAATTTACTGAAAAACCCGCATTAGACGAAATGCACAGTGTAGTACATTGTATATGAGTGAGTTGCACTGAAAAACTTAGAATTTACTGAAAAACCCGCATTAGACGAAATGCCACAGTGTAGTACTTAGTATATGAGTGAGTTGCACTGAAAAACTTAGAATTTACTGAAAAAACCCGCATTAGACGAAATGCACAGTGTAGTACATTGGTATATGAGTGAGTTGCACCTGAAAAACTTAGAATTTACTGAAAAACCCGCATTAGACGAAATGCACAGTGTTAGTACATTGTATATGAGTGAGTTGCACTGAAAAACTTAGAATTTACTGAAAAACCCGCATTAGACGAAATGCACAGTGTAGTACATTGTATATGAGTGAGTTGCACTGAAAAAACTTAGAATTTACTGAAAAACCCGCATTAGACGAAGATGCACAGTGTAGTATATTGTATATGAGTGAGTTGCACTGAAAAACTTAGAATTTACTGAAAAACCCGCATTAGACGAAATGCACAGTGTAGTACATTGTATATGAGTGAGTTGCACTGAAAAACTTAGAATTTACTGAAAAACCCGCATTAGACGAAATGCACAGTGTAGTACTTAGTATATGAGTGAGTTGCACTGAAAAACTTAGAATTTACTGAAAACCCCGCATTAGACGAAATGCACAGTGTAGTACATTGTATATGAGTGAGTTGCACTGAAAAACTTAGAATTTACTGAAAACCCCGCATTAGACGAAATGCACAGTGTAGTACATTGTATATGAGTGAGTTGCACTGAAAAACTTAGAATTTACTGAAAAACCCGCATTAGACGAAATGCACAGTGTAGTACATTGTATATGAGTGAGTTGCACTGAAAAACTTAGAATTTACTGAAAAACGGGCATTAGACGAAATGCACAGTGTAGTAAATTGTATATGAGTGAGTTGCACTGAAAAACTTAAAATTTACTGATAAACCCGCATTAGACGAAATGCACAGTGTAATACATTGTATAATGAGTGATTTGCACTGAAAAACTTAGAATTTACTGAAAAACCCGCATTAGACGGAAATGCACAGTGTAGTACATTGTATATGAGTGAGTTGCACTGAAAAACTTAGAATTTACTGAAAAAACCCGCATTAGACCGAAATGCACAGTGTAGTACATTGTATATGAGTGAGTTGCACTGAAAAACTTAGAATTTACTGAAAAACCCGCATTAGACGAAATGCACAGTGTAGTACATTGTATATGAGTGAGTTGCACTGAAAAACTTAGAATTTACTGAAAAACCCCACATTAGAAGAAATGCGCAGTGTAGTACATAGTATATGAGTGAGTTGCACTGAAAAACTTAGAATTTACTGAAAAACCCGCATTAGACGAAATGCACAGTGTAGTACATTGTATATGAGTGAGTTGCACTGAAAAACTTAGAATTTACTGAAAAACCCGCATTAGACGAAATGCACAGTGTAGTACATTGTATATGAGTGAGTTGCACTGAAAAACTTAGAATTTACTGATAAACCCGCATTAGACGAAATGCACAGTGTAATACATTGTATATGAGTGAGTTGCACTGAAAAACTTAGAATTTACTGAAAAACCGGCATTAGACGAAATGCACAGTGTAGTACATTGTATATGAGTGAGTTGCACTGAAAAACTTAGAATTTACTGAAAAACCCGCATTAGACGAAATGCACAGTGTAGTACTTAGTATATGAATGAGTTGCACTGAAAAACTTAGAATTTACTGAAAAACCCGCATTAGACGAAATGCACAGTGTAGTACATTGTATATGAGTGAGTTGCACTGAAAAACTTAGAATTTACTGACAAACCCGCATTAGACGAAATGCACAGTGTAGTACATTGTATATGAGTGAGTTGCACTGAAAAACTTAGAATTTACTGAAAAACCCGCATTAGACGAAATGCACAGTGTAGTACATTGTATATGAGTGAGTTGCACTGAAAAACTTAGAATTTACTGAAAAACCCGCATTAGACGAAATGCACAGTGTAGTACATTGTATATGAGTGAGTTGCACTGAAAAACTTTGAATTTACTGAAAAACCCGCATTAGACGAATGCACAGTGTAGTACATTGTATATGAGTGAGTTGCACTGAAAAACTTAGAATTTACTGAAAAACCCGCATTAGACGAAATGCACAGTGTAGTACTTAGTATATGAGTGAGTTGCACTGAAAAAGTTAGAATTTACTGAAAAACCCGCATTAGACGAAATGCACAGTGTAGTACATTGTATATGAGTGAGTTGCACTGAAAAACCTTAGAATTTACTGAAAAACCCCGCCATTAGACGAAATGCACAGTGTAGTACATTGTATATGAAGTGAGTTGCACTGAAAAACTTAGAATTTACTGAAAACCCGCATTAGACGAAATGCACAGTGTAGTACATTGTATATGAGTGAGTTGCACTGAAAAACTTAGAATTTACTGAAAACCCGCATTAGACGAAATGCACAGTGTAGTATATTGTATATGAGTGAGTTGCACTGAAAAACTTAGAATTTACTGAAAAACCCACATTAGACGAAATGCACAGTGTAGTACATTGTATATGAGTGAGTTGCACTGAAAAACTTAGAATTTACTGAAAAACCCGCATTAGATGAAATGCACAGTGTAGTACTTAGTATATGAGTGAGTTGCACTGAAAAACTTAGAATTTACTGAAAAACCCGCATTAGACGAAATGCACAGTGTAGTTACATTGTATATGAGTGAGTTTGCACTGAAAACTTAGAATTTACTGAAAAACCCGCATTAGACGAAATGCACAGTGTAGTACATTGTATATGAGTGAGTTGCACTGAAAAAACTTAGAATTTACTGAAAAAACCCGCATTAGACGAAATGCACAGTGTAGTACATTGTATATGAGTGAGTTGCACTGAAAACTTAGAATTTTACTGAAAAACCCGCATTAGACGAAATGCACAGTGTAGTACATTGTATATGAGTGAGTTGCACTGAAAAACTTAGAATTTACTGAAAAACCCGCATTAGACGAAATGCACAGTGTAGTAAATTGTATATGAGTGAGTTGCACTGAAAAACTTAAAATTTACTGATAAACCCGCATTAGACGAAATGCACAGTGTAATACATTGTATATGAGGGATTTGCACTGAAAAACTTAGAATTTACTGAAAAACCCGCATTAGACGAAATGCACAGTGTAGTACATTGTATATGAGTGAGTTGCACTGAAAAACTTAGAATTTACTGAAAAAACCCGCATTAGACGAAATGCACAGTGTAGTACATTGTATATGAGTGAGTTGCACTGAAAAACTTAGAATTTACTGAAAACCGCATTAGACGAAATGCACAGTGTAGTACATTGTATATGAAGTGAGTTGCACTGAAAAACTTAGAATTTACTGAAAAACCCACATTAGAAGAAATGCGCAGTGTAGTACATAGTATATGAGTGAGTTGCACTGAAAAACTTAGAATTTACTGAAAAACCCGCATTAGACGAAATGCACAGTGTAGTACATTGTATATGAGTGAGTTGCACTGAAAAACTTAGAATTTACTGAAAAACCCGCATTAGACGAAATGCACAATGTAGTACATTGTATATGAGTGAGTTGCACTGAAAAACTTAGAATTTACTGAAAAACCCGCATTAGACGAAATGCACAGTGTAGTACATTGTATATGAGTGAGTTGCACTGAAAAACTTAGAATTTACTGAAAAACCCGCATTAGACGAAATGCACAGTGTAGTATATTGTATATGAGTGAGTTGCACTGAAAAACTTAGAATTTACTGAAAAACCCGCATTAGACGAAATGCACAGTGTAGTACATTGTATATGAGTGAGTTGCACTGAAAAACTTAGAATTTACTGAAAAACCCGCATTAGACGAAATGCACACTGTAGTACATAGTATATGAGTGAGTTGCACTGAAAAACTTAGAATTTACTGAAAAACCCGCATTAGACGAAATGCACAGTGTAGTACATTGTATATGAGTGAGTTGCACTGAAAAAACTTAGAATTTACTGAAAAAACCCGCATTAGACGAAATGCACAGTGTAGTACATTGTATATGAGTGAGTTGCACTGAAAAACTTAGAATTTACTGAAAAACCCGCATTAGACGAAATGCACAGTGTAGTACATTGTATATGAGTGAGTTGCACTGAAAAACTTAGAATTTACTGAAAAACCCGCATTAGACGAAATGCACAGTGTAGTATATTGTATATGAGTGAGTTGCACTGAAAAACTTAGAATTTACTGAAAAACCGCATTAGACGAAATGCACAAGTGTAGTACATAGTATATGAGTGAGTTGCACTGAAAAACTTAGAATTTACTGAAAAACCCGCATTAGACGAAATGCACAGTGTAGTATATTGTATATGAGTGAGTTGCACTGAAAAACTTAGAATTTACTGAAAAACCCGCATTAGACGAAATGCACAGTGTAGTACATTGTATATGAGTGAGTTGCACTGAAAAACTTAGAATTTACTGAAAAACCCGCATTAGACGAAATGCACAGTTGTAGTACATTGTATATGAGTGAGTTGCACTGAAAAACTTAGAATTTACTGAAAAACCCGCATTAGACGAAATGCACAGTGTAGTACATTGTATATGAGTGAGTTGCACTGAAAAACTTAGATTTACTGATAAACCCGCATTAGACGAAATGCACAGTGTAATACATTGTATATGAGTGAGTTGCACTGAAAAACTTAGAATTTACTGAAAAACCGGCATTAGACGAAATGCACAGTGTAGTACAATTGTATATGAGTGAGTTGCACTGAAAAACTTAGAATTTACTGAAAAACCCGCATTAGACGAAATGCACAGTGTAGTACTTAGTATATGAATGAGTTGCACTGAAAAACTTAGAATTTACTGAAAACCCGCATTAGACGAAATGCACAGTGTAGTACATTGTATATGAGTGAGTTGCACTGAAAAACTTAGAATTTACTGACAAACCCCGCATTAGACGAAATGCACAGTGTAGAGTACATTGTATATGAGTGAGTTGCACTGAAAAACTTAGAATTTACTGAAAAACCCGCATTAGACGAAATGCACAGTGTAGTACATTGTATATGAGTGAGTTGCACTGAAAAACTTAGAATTTACTGAAAAACCCGCATTAGACGAAATGCACAGTGGTAGTACATTGTATATGAGTGAGTTGCACTGAAAAACTTTGAATTTACTGAAAAACCCGCATTAGACGAAATGCACAGTGTAGTACATTGTATATGAGTGAGTTGCACTGAAAAACTTAGAATTTACTGAAAAACCCGCATTAGACGAAATGCACAGTGTAGTACTTAGTATATGAGTGAGTTGCACTGAAAAAGTTAGAATTTACTGAAAAACCCGCATTAGACGAAATGCACAGTGTAGTACATTGTATATGAGTGAGTTGCCACTGAAAAACTTAGAATTTACTGAAAAACCCGCATTAGACGAAATGCACAGTGTAGTACATTGTATATGAGTGAGTTGCACTGAAAAACTTAGAATTTACTGAAAAACCCGCATTAGACGAAATGCACAGTGTAGTACATTGTATATGAGTGAGTTGCACTGAAAAACTTAGAATTTACTGAAAAACCCGCATTAGACGAAATGCACAGTGTAGTATATTGTATATGAGTGAGTTGCACTGAAAAACTTAGAATTTACTGAAAAACCCACATTAGACGAAATGCACAGTGTAGTACATTGTATATGAGTGAGTTGCACTGAAAAACTTAGAATTTACTGAAAAACCCGCATTAGATGAAATGCACAGTGTAGTACTTAGTATATGAGTGAGTTGCACTGAAAAAACTTAGAATTTACTGAAAAACCCGCATTAGACGAAATGCACAGTGTAGTACATTGTATATGAGTGAGTTGCACTGAAAAACTTAGAATTTACTGAAAAACCCGCATTAGACGAAATGCACAGTGTAGTACATTGTATATGAGTGAGTTGCACTGAAAAACTTAGAATTTACTGAAAAAACCCGCATTAGACGAAATGCACAGTGTAGTACATTGTATATGAGTGAGTTGCACTGAAAAACTTAGAATTTACTGAAAAACCCGCATTAGACGAAATGCACAGTGTAGTACATTGTATATGAGTGAGTTGCACTGAAAAACTTAGAATTTACTGAAAAACCCGCATTAGACGAAATGCACAGTGTAGTAAATTGTATATGAGTGAGTTGCACTGAAAAACTTAAAATTTACTGATAAACCCCGCATTAGACGAAATGCACAGTGTAATACATTGTATATGAGGGATTTGCACTGAAAAACTTAGAATTTACTGAAAAACCCGCATTAGACGAAATGCACAGTGTAGTACATTGTATATGAGTGAGTTGCACTGAAAAACTTAGAATTTACTGAAAAAACCCGCATTAGACGAAATGCACAGTGTAGTACATTGTATATGAGTGAGTTGCACTGAAAAACTTAGAATTTACTGAAAAACCCGCATTAGACGAAATGCACAGTGTAGTACATTGTATATGAGTGAGTTGCACTGAAAAACTTAGAATTTACTGAAAAACCCACATTAGAAGAAATGCGCAGTGTGAGTACATAGTATATGAGTGAGTTGCACTGAAAAACTTAGAATTTACTGAAAAACCCGCATTAGACGAAATGCACAGTGTAGTACATTGTATATGAGTGAGTTGCACTGAAAAACTTAGAATTTACTGAAAAACCCGCATTAGACGAAATGCACAGTGTAGTACATTGTATATGAGTGAGTTGCACTGAAAAACTTAGAATTTACTGAAAAACCCGCATTAGACGAAATGCACAGTGTAGTACATTGTATATGAGTGAGTTGCACTGAAAAACTTTGAATTTACTGAAAAACCCGCATTAGACGAAATGCACAGTGTAGTACATTGTATATGAGTGAGTTGCACTGAAAAATTTACAATTTACTGAAAAACCCGCATTAGACGAAATGCACAGTGTAGTACATTTTATATGAGTGAGTTCCACTGAAAAACTTAGAATTTACTGAAAAACCCGCATTAGACGAAATGCACAGTGTAGTACATAGTATATGAGTGAGTTGCACTGAAAAACTTGAATTTACTGAAAAACCCGCATTAGACGAAATGCACAGTGTAGTATATTGTATATGAGTGAGTTGCACTGAAAAACTTAGAATTTACTGAAAAACCCGCATTAGACGAAATGCACAGTGTAGTACATTGTATATGAGTGAGTTGCACTGAAAAACTTAGAATTTACTGAAAAACCCGCATTAGACGAAATGCACAGTGTAGTACATTGTATATGAGTGAGTTGCACTGAAAAACTTAAAATTTACTGAAAAACCCGCATTAGACGAAATGCACAGTGTAGTACATTGTATATGAGTGAGTTGCACTGAAAAACTTAGAAATTTACTGAAAAACCCGCATTAGACGAAATGCACAGTGTAGTATATTGTATATGAGTGAGTTGCACTGAAAAACTTAGAATTTACTGAAAAACCCGCATTAGACGAAATGCACAGTGTAGTACATTGTATATGAGTGAGTTGCACTGAAAAAACTTAGAATTTACTGAAAAACCCGCATTAGACGAAATGCACAGTGTAGTACTTAGTATATGAGTGAGTTGCACTGAAAAACTTAGAATTTACTGAAAAACCCGCATTAGACGAAATGCACAGTGTAGTACATTGTATATGAGTGAGTTGCACTGAAAAACTTAGAATTTACTGAAAAACCCGCATTAGACGAAATGCACAGTGTAGTACATTGTATATGAGTGAGTTGCACTGAAAAACTTAGAATTTACTGAAAAACGGGCATTAGACGAAATGCACAGTGTAGTAAATTGTATATGAGTGAGTTGCACTGAAAAACTTAAATTTACTGATAAACCCGCATTAGACGAAATGCACAGTGTAATACATTGTATATGAGGGATTTGCACTGAAAAACTTAGAATTTACTGAAAAACCCGCATTAGACGAAATGCACAGTGTAGTACATTGTATATGAGTGAGTTGCACTGAAAAACTTAGAATTTACTGAAAAAACCCGCATTAGACGAAATGCACAGTGTAGTACATTGTATATGAGTGAGTTGCACTGAAAAACTTAGAATTTACTGAAAAACCCGCATTAGACGAAATGCACAGTGTAGTACATTGTATATGAGTGAGTTGCACTGAAAAACTTAGAATTTACTGAAAAACCCGCATTAGACGAAATGCACAGTGTAGTACTTAGTATATGAGTGAGTTGCACTGAAAAACTTAAAATTTACTGAAAAACCCGCATTAGACGAAATGCACAGTGTAGTACATTGTATATGAGTGAGTTGCACTGAAAAAACTTAGAATTTACTGAAAACCCGCATTAGACGAAATGCACAGTGTAGTACATTGTATATGAGTGAGTTGCACTGAAAAACTTAGAATTTACTGAAAAACCCGCATTAGACGAAATGCACAGTGTAGTACATTGTATATGAGTGAGTTGCACTGAAAAACTTAGAATTTACTGAAAAACCCGCATTAGACGAAATGCACAGTGTAGTATATTGTATATGAGTGAGTTGCACTGAAAAACTTAGAATTTACTGAAAAACCCGCATTAGACGAAATGCACAGTGTAGTACATTGTATATGAGTGAGTTGCACTGAAAAACTTAGAATTTACTAAAAACCCGCATTAGACGAAATGCACAGTGTAGTACTTAGTATATGAGTGAGTTGCACTGAAAAACTTAGAATTTACTGAAAACCCGCATTAGACGAAATGCACAGTGTAGTACATTGTATATGAGTGAGTTGCACTGAAAAACTTAGAATTTACTGAAAAACCCGCATTAGACGAAATGCACAGTGTAGTACATTGTATATGAGTGAGTTGCACTGAAAAACTTAGAATTTACTGAAAAACCCGCATTAGACGAAATGCACAGTGTAGTACATTGTATATGAGTGAGTTGCACTGAAAAACTTAGTATTTACTGAAAAACCCGCATTAGACGAAATGCACAGTGTAGTACATTGTATATGAGTGAGTTGCACTGAAAAACTTAGAATTTACTGAAAAACCCGCATTAGACGAAATGCACAGTGTAGTACATTGTATATGAGTGAGTTGCACTGAAAAACTTAGAATTTACTGAAAAACCCGCATTAGACGAAATGCACAGTGTAGTACTTAGTATATGAGTGAGTTGCACTGAAAAACTTAGAATTTACTGAAAAACACGCATTAGACGAAATGCACAGTGTAGTACATTGTATATGAGTGAGTTGCACTGAAAAACTTAGAATTTACTGAAAAACCCGCATTAGACGAAATGCACAGTGTAGTACATTGTATATGAGTGAGTTGCACTGAAAAACTTAGAATTTACTGAAAAACCCGCATTAGACGAAATGCACAGTGTAGTACATTGTATATGAGTGAGTTGCACTGAAAAACTTAGAATTTACTGAAAAAACCCGCATTAGACGAAATGCACAGTGTAGTATATTGTATATGAGTGAGTTGCACTGAAAAACTTAGAATTTACTGAAAAACCCGCATTAGACGAAATGCACAGTGTAGTACATTGTATATGAGTGAGTTGCACTGAAAAACTTAGAATTTACTGAAAAACCCGCATTAGACGAAATGCACAGTGTAGTACTTAGTATATGAGTGAGTTGCACTGAAAAACTTAGAATTTACTGAAAAACCCGCATTAGACGAAATGCACAGTGTAGTACATTGTATATGAGTGAGTTGCACTGAAAAACTTAGAATTTAGTGAAAAACCCGCATTAGACGAAATGCACAGTGTAGTACATTGTATATGAGTGAGTTGCACTGAAAAACTTAGAATTTACTGAAAAACCCGCATTAGACGAAATGCACAGTGTAGTACATTGTATATGAGTGAGTTGCACTGAAAAACTTAGAATTTACTGAAAAACCCGCATTAGACGAAATGCACAGTGTAGTACATTGTATATGAGTGAGTTGCACTGAAAAACTTAGAATTTACTGAAAAACCCGCATTAGACGAAATGCACAGTGTAGTAAATTGTATATGAGTGAGTTGCACTGAAAAACTTAAATTTACTGATAAACCCGCATTAGACGAAATGCACAGTGTAATACATTGTATATGAGTGATTTGCACTGAAAAACTTAGAATTTACTGAAAAACCCGCATTAGACGAAATGCACAGTGTAGTACATTGTATATGAGTGAGTTGCACTGAAAAACTTAGAATTTACTGAAAAAACCCGCATTAGACGAAATGCACAGTGTAGTACATTGTATATGAGTGAGTTGCACTGAAAAACTTAGAATTTACTGAAAAACCCGCATTAGACGAAATGCACAGTGTAGTACATTGTATATGAGTGAGTTGCACTGAAAAACTTAGAATTTACTGAAAAATCCACATTAGAAGAAATGCGCAGTGTAGTACATAGTATATGAGTGAGTTGCACTGAAAAACTTAGAATTTACTGAAAAACCCGCATTAGACGAAATGCACAGTGTAGTACATTGTATATGAGTGAGTTGCACTGAAAAACTTAGAATTTACTGAAAAACCCGCATTAGACGAAATGCACAGTGTAGTACATTGTATATGAGTGAGTTGCACTGAAAAACTTAGAATTTACTGAAAAACCCGCATTAGACGAAATGCACAGTGTAGTACATTGTATATGAGTGAGTTGCACTGAAAAACTTAGAATTTACTGAAAAACCCGCATTAGACGAAATGCACAGTGTAGTACATTGTATATGAGTGAGTTGCACTGAAAAACTTAGAATTTACTGAAAAACCCGCATTAGACAAAATGCACAGTGTAGTACTTAGTATATGAGTGAGTTGCACTGAAAAACTTAGAATTTACTGAAAAACCCGCATTAGACGAAATGCACAGTGTAGTACATTGTATATGAGTGAGTTGCACTGAAAAACTTAGAATTTACTGAAAAACCCGCATTAGACGTTATGCACAGTGTAGTAAATTGTATATGAGTGAGTTGCACTGAAAAACTTAGAATTTACTGAAAAACCCGCATTAGACGAAATGCACAGTGTAGTACATTGTATATGAGTGAGTTGCACTGAAAAACTTAGAATTTACTGAAAAACCCGCATTAGACGAAATGCACAGTGTAGTACATTGTATATGAGTGAGTTGCACTGAAAAACTTTGAATTTACTGAAAAACCCGCATTAGACGAAATGCACAGTGTAGTACATTGTATATGAGTGAGTTGCACTGAAAAACTTAGAATTTACTGAAAAACCCGCATTAGACGAAATGCACAGTGTAGTACTTAGTATATGAGTGAGTTGCACTGAAAAAGTTAGAATTTACTGAAAAACCCGCATTAGACGAAATGCACAGTGTAGTACATTGTATATGAGTGAGTTGCACTGAAAAACTTAGAATTTACTGAAAAACCCGCATTAGACGAAATGCACAGTGTAGTACATTGTATATGAGTGAGTTGCACTGAAAAACTTAGAATTTACTGAAAAACCCGCATTAGACGAAATGCACAGTGTAGTACATTGTATATGAGTGAGTTGCACTGAAAAACTTAGAATTTACTGAAAAACCCGCATTAGACGAAATGCACAGTGTAGTACATTGTATATGAGTGAGTTGCACTGAAAAACTTAGAATTTACTGAAAAACCCGCATTAGACGAAATGCACAGTGTAGTACTTAGTATATGAGTGAGTTGCACTGAAAAACTTAGAATTTACTGAAAAACCCGCATTAGACGAAATGCACAGTGTAGTACATTGTATATGAGTGAGTTGCACTGAAAAACTTAGAATTTACTGAAAAACCCGCATTAGACGAAATGCACACTGTAGTACATTGTATATGAGTGAGTTGCACTGAAAAACTTAGAATTTACTGAAAAACCCGCATTAGACGAAATGCACAGTGTAGTACATTGTATATGAGTGAGTTGCACTGAAAAACTTAGAATTTACTGAAAAACCCGCATTAGACGAAATGCACAGTGTAGTACATTGTATATGAGTGAGTTGCACTGAAAAACTTAGAATTTACTGAAAAACGGGCATTAGACGAAATGAACAGTGTAGTAAATTGTATATGAGTGAGTTGCACTGAAAAACTTAAAATTTACTGATAAACCCGCATTAGACGAAATGCACAGTGTAATACATTGTATATGAGGGATTTGCACTGAAAAACTTAGAATTTACTGAAAAACCAGCATTAGACGAAATGCACAGTGTAGTACATTGTATATGAGTGAGTTGCACTGAAAAACTTAGAATTTACTGAAAAAACCCGCATTAGACGAAATGCACAGTGTAGTACATTGTATATGAGTGAGTTGCACTGAAAACTTAGAATTTACTGAAAAACCCGCATTAGACGAAATGCACAGTGTAGTACATTGTATATGAGTGAGTTGCACTGAAAAACTTAGAATTTACTGAAAAAACCCACATTAGAAGAAATGCGCAGTGTAGTACATAGTATATGAGTGAGTTGCACTGAAAAACTTAGAATTTACTGAAAAACCCGCATTAGACGAAATGCACAGTGTAGTACATTGTATATGAGTGAGTTGCACTGAAAAACTTAGAATTTACTGAAAAACCCGCATTAGACGAAATGCACAGTGTAGTACATTGTATATGAGTGAGTTGCACTGAAAAACTTAGAATTTACTGAAAAACCCGCATTAGACGAAATGCACAGTGTAGTACATTGTATATGAGTGAGTTGCACTGAAAAATTTACAATTTACTGAAAAACCCGCATTAGACGAAATGCACAGTGTAGTACATTTTATATGAGTGAGTTGCACTGAAAAACTTAGAATTTACTGAAAAACCCGCATTAGACGAAATGCACAGTGTAGTACATAGTATATGAGTGAGTTGCACTGAAAAACTTAGAATTTACTGAAAAACCCGCATTAGACGAAATGCACAGTGTAGTATATTGTATATGAGTGAGTTGCACTGAAAAACTTAGAATTTACTGAAAAACCCGCATTAGACGAAATGCACAGTGTAGTACATTGTATATGAGTGAGTTGCACTGAAAAAACTTAGAATTTACTGAAAAACCCGCATTAGACGAAATGCACAGTGTAGTACATTGTATATGAGTGAGTTGCACTGAAAAACTTAAAATTTACTGAAAAACCCGCATTAGACGAAATGCACAGTGTAGTACATTGTATATGAGTGAGTTGCACTGAAAAACTTAGAATTTACTGAAAAACCCGCATTAGACGAAATGCACAGTGTAGTATATTGTATATGAGTGAGTTGCACTGAAAAACTTAGAATTTACTGAAAAACCCGCATTAGACGAAATGCACAGTGTAGTACATTGTATATGAGTGAGTTGCACTGAAAAACTTAGAATTTACTGAAAAACCCGCATTAGACGAAATGCACAGTGTAGTACTTAGTATATGAGTGAGTTGCACTGAAAAACTTAGAATTTACTGAAAAACCCGCATTAGACGAAATGCACAGTGTAGTACATAGTATATGAGTGAATTGCACTGAAAAACTTAGAATTTCCTGAAAAACCCGGATTAGACGAAATGCACAGTGTAGTACATTGTATATGAGTGAGTTGCACTGAAAAACTTAGAATTTACTGAAAAACCCGCATCAGACGAAATGCACAGTGTAGTACATTGTATATGAGTGAGTTGCACTGAAAAAATTAGAATTTACTGAAAAACCCGCATCAGACGAAATGCACAGTGTAGTACATTGTATATGAGTGAGTTGCACTGAAAAAATTAGAATTTACTGAAAAACCAGCATTAGACGAAATGCACAGTGTAGTACAGTGTATATGAGTGAGTTGCACTGAAAAACTTAGAATTTACTGAAAAACCTGCATTAGACGAAATGCACAGTGTAGTACATTGTATATGAGGTGAGTTGCACTGAAAAACTTAGAATTTACTGAAAAACCCGCATTAGACGAAATGCACAGTTTAGTACATTGTATATGAGTGAGTTGCACTGAAAAACTTAGAATTTACTGAAAAACCCGCATTAGACGAAATGCACAGTGTAGTACATTGTATATGAGTGAGTTGCACTGAAAAACTTAGAATTTACTGAAAAACCCGCATTAGCCGAAATGCACAGTGTAGTACATTGTATATGAGTGAGTTGCACTGAAAAACTTAGAATTTACTGAAAAACCCGCATTAGACGAAATGCACAATGTAGTACATTGTATATGAGTGAGTTGCACTGAAAAAATTAGAATTTACTGAAAAACCAGCATTAGACGAAATGCACAGTGTAGTTCAGAGTATATGAGTGAGTTGCACTGAAAAACTTAGAATTTACTGAAAAACCCGCATTAGACGAAATGCACAGTGTAGTACATTGTATATGAGTGAGTTGCACTGAAAAACTTAGAATTTACTGAAAAACCCGCATTAGACGAAATGCACAGTGTAGTACATTGTATATGAGTGAGTTGCACTGAAAAACTTAGAATTTACTGAAAAACCCGCATTAGACGAAATGCACAGTGTAGTACATTGTATATGAGTGAGTTGCACTGAAAAAATTAGAATTTACTGACAAACCAGCATTAGACGAAATGCACAGTGTAGTTCAGAGTATATGAGTGAGTTGCACTGAAAAACTTAGAATTTACTGAAAAACCCGCATTAGACGAAATGCACAGTGTAGTACATTGTATATGAGTGAGTTGCACTGAAAAACTTAGAATTTACTGAAAAACCCGCATTAGACGAAATGCACAGTGTAGTACTTTGTATATGAGTGAGTTGCACTGAAAAACTTAGAATTTACTGAAAAACCCGCATTAGACGAAATGCACAGTGTAGTACATTGTATATGAGTGAGTTGCACTGAAAAAATTAGAATTTACTGAAAAACCCGCATTAGACGAAATGCACAGTGTAGTACATTGTATATGAGTGAGTTGCACTGAAAAACTTAGAATTTACTGAAAAACCCGCATTAGACGAAATGCACAGTGTAGTATATTGTATATGAGTGAGTTGCACTGAAAAACTTAGAATTTACTGAAAAACCCGCATTAGACGAAATGCACAGTGTAGTACATTGTATATGAGTGAGTTGCACTGAAAAACTTAGAATTTACTGAAAAACCCGCATTAGACGAAATGCACATTGTAGTACATAGTATATGAGTGAGTTGCACTGAAAAACTTAGAATTTACTGAAAAACCCGCATTAGACGAAATGCACAGTGTAGTACATTGTATATGAGTGAGTTGCACTGAAAAACTTAGAATTTACTGAAAAACCCGCATTAGACGAAATGCACAGTGTAGTACATAGTATATGAGTGAGTTGCACTGAAAAACTTAGAATTTACTGAAAAACCCGCATTAGACGAAATGCACAGTGTAGTACATTGTATATGAGTGAGTTGCACTGAAAAAATTAGAATTTACTGAAAAACCCGCATTAGACTAAATGCACAGTGTAGTACATTGTATATGAGTGAGTTGCACTGAAAAACTTAGAATTTACTGAAAAACCCGCATTAGACGAAATGCACAGTGTAGTACATTGTATATGAGTGAGTTGCACTGAAAAACTTAGAATTTACTGAAAAACCCGCATTAGACGAAATGCACATTGTAGTACATAGTATATGAGTGAATTGCACTGAAAAACTTAGAATTTACTGAAAAACCCGCATTAGACGAAATGCACAGTGTAGTACATTGTATATGAGTGAGTTGCACTGAAAAACTTAGAATTTACTGAAAAACCCGCATTAGACGAAATGCACAGTGTAGTACATAGTATATGAGTGAGTTGCACTGAAAAACTTAGAATTTACTGAAAAACCCGCATTAGACGAAATGCACAGTGTAGTACATTGTATATGAGTGAGTTGCACTGAAAAACTTAGAATTTACTGAAAAACCCGCATTAGATGAAATGCACAGTGTAGTACATTGTATATGAGTGAGTTGCACTGAAAAACTTAGAATTTACTGAAAATCCCGCATTAGACGAAATGCACAGTGTAGTACATTGTATATGAGTGAGTTGCACTGAAAAACTTAGAATTTACTGAAAAACCCGCATTAGACGAAATGCACAGTTTAGTACATTGTATATGAGTGAGTTGCACTGAAAAACTTAGAATTTACTGAAAAACCCGCATTAGACGAAATGCACAGTGTAGTACATTGTATATGAGTGAGTTGCACTGAAAAACTTAGAATTTACTGAAAAACCCGCATTAGACGAAATGCACAGTGTAGTACATAGTATATGAGTGAGTTGCACTGAAAAACTTAGAATTTACTGAAAAACCCGCATTAGACGAAATGCACAGTGTAGTACATTGTATATGAGTGAGTTGCACTGAAAAACTTAGAATTTACTGAAAAACCCGCATTAGACGAAATGCACAGTGTAGTACATTGTATATGAGTGAGTTGCACTGAAAAACTTAGAATTTACTGAAAAACCCGCATTAGACGAAATGCACAGTGTAGTACATTGTATATGAATGAGTTGCACTGAAAAACTTAGAATTTACTGAAAAACCCGCATTAGACGAAATGCACAGTGTAGCACATAGTATATGAGTGAGTTGCACTGAAAAACTTAGAATTTACTGAAAAACCCGCATTAGACGAAATGCACAGTGTAGCACATTGTATATGAGTGAGTTGCACTGAAAAACTTAGAATTTACTGAAAAACCCGCATTAGACGAAATGCACAGTGTAGTACATTGTATATGAGTGAGTTGCACTGAAAAACTTAGAATTTACTGAAAAACCCGCATTAGACGAAATGCACATTGTAGTACATAGTATATGAGTGAATTGCACTGAAAAACTTAGAATTTACTGAAAAACCCGCATTAGACGAAATGCACAGTGTAGTACATTGTATATGAGTGAGTTGCACTGAAAAACTTAGAATTTACTGAAAAACCCGCATTAGACGAAATGCACAGTGTAGTACATTGTATATGAGTGAGTTGCACTGAAAAACTTAGAATTTACTGAAAAACCCGCATTAGACGAAATGCACAGTGTAGTACATTGTATATGAATGAGTTGCACTGAAAAACTTAGAATTTACTGAAAAACCCGCATTAGACGAAATGCACAGTGTAGCACATAGTATATGAGTGAGTTGCACTGAAAAACTTAGAATTTACTGAAAAACCCGCATTAGACGAAATGCACAGTGTAGCACATTGTATATGAGTGAGTTGCACTGAAAAACTTAGAATTTACTGAAAAACCCGCATTAGACGAAATGCACAGTGTAGTACATTGTATATGAGTGAGTTGCACTGAAAAACTTAGAATTTACTGAAAAACCCGCATTAGACGAAATGCACATTGTAGTACATAGTATATGAGTGAATTGCACTGAAAAACTTAGAATTTACTGAAAAACCCGCATTAGACGAAATGCACAGTGTAGTACATTGTATATGAGTGAGTTGCACTGAAAAACTTAGAATTTACTGAAAAACCCGCATTAGACGAAATGCACAGTGTAGTACATAGTATATGAGTGAGTTGCACTGAAAAACTTAGAATTTACTGAAAAACCCGCATTAGACGAAATGCACAGTGTAGTACATTGTATATGAGTGAGTTGCACTGAAAAACTTAGAATTTACTGAAAAACCCGCATTAGACGAAATGCACAGTGTAGTACATTGTATATGAGTGAGTTGCACTGAAAAACTTAGAATTTACTGAAAAACCCGCATTAGACGAAATGCACAGTGTAGTACATTGTATATGAGTGAGTTGCACTGAAAAACTTAGAATTTACTGAAAAACCCGCATTAGACGAAATGCACAGTGTAGCACATAGTATATGAGTGAGTTGCACTGAAAAACTTAGAATTTACTGAAAAACCCGCATTAGACGAAATGCACAGTGTAGCACATAGTATATGAGTGAGTTGCACTGAAAAACTTAGAATTTACTGAAAAACCCGCATTAGACGAAATGCACAGTGTAGTACATTGTATATGAGTGAGTTGCACTGAAAAACTTAGAATTTACTGAAAAACCCGCATTAGATGAAATGCACAGTGTAGTACATTGTATATGAGTGAGTTGCACTGATAAACTTAGAATTTACTGAAAAACCCGCATTAGACGAAATGCACAGTGTAGTACATTGTATATGAGTGAGTTGCACTGAAATACTTAGAATTTACTGAAAAACCCGCATTAGACGAAATGCACAGTGTAGTACATTGTATATGAGTGAGTTGCACTGAAAAACTTAGAATTTACTGAAAAACCCGCATTAGACGAAATGCACAGTTTAGTACATTGTATATGAGTGAGTTGCACTGAAAAACTTAGAATTTACTGAAAAACCCGCATTAGACGAAATGCACAGTGTAGTACATTGTATATGAGTGAGTTGCACTGAAAAACTTAGAATTTACTGAAAAACCCGCATTAGACGAAATGCACAGTGTAGTACATTGTATATGAGTGAGTTGCACTGAAAAACTTAGAATTTACTGAAAAACCCGCATTAGTCGAAATGCACAGTGTAGTACATTGTATATGAGTGAGTTGCACTGAAAAACTTAGAATTTACTGAAAAACCCGCATTAGACGAAATGCACAGTGTAGTACATAGTATATGAGTGAGTTGCACTGAAAAACTTAGAATTTACTGAAAAACCCGCATTAGACGAAATGCACAGTGTAGTACATTGTATATGAGTGAGTTGCACTGAAAAACTTAGGAATTTACTGAAAAACCCGCATCAGACGAAATGCACAGTGTAGTACATTGTATATGAGTGAGTTGCACTGAAAAAATTAGAATTTACTGAAAAACCCGCATCAGACGAAATGCACAGTGTAGTACATTGTATATGAGTGAGTTGCACTGAAAAAATTAGAATTTACTGAAAAACTAGCATTAGACGAAATGCACAGTGTAGTACAGAGTATATGAGTGAGTTGCACTGAAAAACTTAGAATTTACTGAAACACCCGCATTAGACGAAATGCACAGTGTAGTACATTGTATATGAGTGAGTTGCACTGAAAAACTTAGAATTTACTGAAAAACCCGCATTAGACGAAATGCACAGTTTAGTACATTGTATATGAGTGAGTTGCACTGAAAAACTTAGAATTTACTGAAAAACCCGCATTAGACGAAATGCACAGTGTAGTACATAGTATATGAGTGAGTTGCACTGAAAAACTTAGAATTTACTGAAAAACCCGCATTAGACGAAATGCACAGTGTAGTACATTGTATATGAGTGAGTTGCACTGAAAAACTTAGAATTTACTGAAAAACCCGCATTAGATGAAATGCACAGTGTAGTACATTGTATATGAGTGAGTTGCACTGAAAAACTTAGAATTTACTGAAAAACCCGCATTAGACGAAATGCACAGTGTAGTACATTGTATATGAGTGAGTTGCACTGAAAAACTTAGAATTTACTGAAAAACCCGCATTAGACGAAATGCACAGTGTAGCACATAGTATATGAGTGAGTTGCACTGAAAAACTTAGAATTTACTGAAAAACCCGCATTAGACGAAATGCACAGTGTAGTACATTGTATATGAGTGAGTTGCACTGAAAAACTTAGAATTTACTGAAAAACCCGCATTAGATGAAATGCACAGTGTAGTACATTGTATATGAGTGAGTTGCACTGAAAAACTTAGAATTTACTGAAAAACCCGCATTAGACGAAATGCACAGTGTAGTACATTGTATATGAGTGAGTTGCACTGAAAAACTTAGAATTTACTGAAAAACCCGCATTAGACGAAATGCACAGTGTAGTACATTGTATATGAGTGAGTTGCACTGAAAAAATTAGAATTTACTGAAAAACCCGCATCAGACGAAATGCACAGTGTAGTACATTGTATATGAGTGAGTTGCACTGAAAAAATTAGAATTTACTGAAAAACCCGCATCAGACGAAATGCACAGTGTAGTACATTGTATATGAGTGAGTTGCACTGAAAAAATTAGAATTTACTGAAAAACTAGCATTAGACGAAATGCACAGTGTAGTACAGAGTATATGAGTGAGTTGCACTGAAAAAACTTAGAATTTACTGAAACACCCGCATTAGACGAAATGCACAGTGTAGTACATTGTATATGAGTGAGTTGCACTGAAAAACTTAGAATTTACTGAAAAACCCGCATTAGACGAAATGCACAGTTTAGTACATTGTATATGAGTGAGTTGCACTGAAAAACTTAGAATTTACTGAAAAACCCGCATTAGACGAAATGCACAGTGTAGTACATTGTATATGAGTGAGTTGCACTGAAAAACTTAGAATTTACTGAAAAACCCGCATTAGACGAAATGCACAGTGTAGTACATTGTATATGAGTGAGTTGCACTGAAAAACTTAGAATTTACTGAAAAACCCGCATTAGTCGAAATGCACAGTGTAGTACATTGTATATGAGTGAGTTGCACTGAAAAACTTAGAATTTACTGAAAAACCCGCATTAGACGAAATGCACAGTGTAGTACATAGTATATGAGTGAATTGCACTGAAAAACTTAGAATTTACTGAAAAACCCGCATTAGACGAAATGCACAGTGTAGTACATTGTATATGAGTGAGTTGCACTGAAAAACTTAGAATTTACTGAAAAACCCGCATTAGAAGAAATGCACAGTGTAGTACATTGTATATGAGTGAGTTGCACTGAAAAACTTAGAATTTACTGAAAAACCCGCATTAGACGAAATGCACAGTGTAGTACATTGTATATGAGTGAGTTGCACTGAAAAACTTAGAATTTACTGAAAAACCCGCATTAGACGAAATGCACAGTTTAGTACATTGTATATGAGTGAGTTGCACTGAAAAACTTAGAATTTACTGAAAAACCCGCATAAGACGAAATGCACAATGTAGTACATTGTATATGAGTGAGTTGCACTGAAAAACTTAGAATTTACTGAAAAACCCGCATTAGACGAAATGCACAGTGTAGTACATTGTATATGAGTGAGTTGCACTGAAAAACTTAGAATTTACTGAAAAACCCGCATTAGACGAAATGCACAGTTTAGTGCATTGTATATGAGTGAGTTGCACTGAAAAACTTAGAATTTACTGAAAAACCCGCATTAGACGAAATGCACAGTGTAGTACATTGTATATGAGTGAGTTGCACTGAAAAACTTAGAATTTACTGAAAAACCCGCATTAGACGAAATGCACAGTTTAGTACATTGTATATGAGTGAGTTGCACTGAAAAACTTAGAATTTACTGAAAAACCCGCATAAGACGAAATGCACAATGTAGTACATTGTATATGAGTGAGTTGCACTGAAAAACTTAGAATTTACTGAAAAACCCGCATTAGACGAAATGCACAGTGTAGTACATTGTATATGAGTGAGTTGCACTGAAATAACTTAGAATTTACTGAAAAACCCGCATTAGACGAAATGCACAGTTTAGTACATTGTATATGAGTGAGTTGCACTGAAAAACTTAGAATTTACTGAAAAACCCGCATTAGACGAAATGCACAGTGTAGTACATTGTATATGAGTGAGTTGCACTGAAAAACTTAGAATTTACTGAAAAACCCGCATTAGACGAAATGCACAGTGTAGTACATTGTATATGAGTGAGTTGCACTTAAAAACTTAGAATTTACTGAAAAACCCGCATTAGACGAAATGCACAGTGTAGTACATTGTATATGAGTGAGTTGCACTGAAAAACTTAGAATTTACTGAAAAACCCGCATTAGACGAAATGCACAGTGTAGTACATTGTATATGAGTGAGTTGCACTGAAAAACTTAGAATTTACTGAAAAACCCGCATTAGACGAAATGCACAGTGTAGTACATTGTATATGAGTGAGTTGCACTGAAAAACTTAGAATTTACTGAAAAACCCGCATTAGACGAAATGCACAGTGTAGTACATTGTATATGAGTGAGTTGCACTGAAAAACTTAGAATTTACTGAAAAACCCGCATTAGACGAAATGCACAGTTTAGTACATTGTATATGAGTGAGTTGCACTGAAAAACTTAGAATTTACTGAAAAACCCGCATTAGACGAAATGCACAGTGTAGTACATAGTATATGAGTGAGTTGCACTGAAAAACTTAGAATTTACTGAAAAACCCGCATTAGACGAAATGCACAGTGTAGTACATTGTATATGAGTGAGTTGCACTGAAAAACTTAGAATTTACTGAAAAACCCGCATTAGACGAAATGCACAGTGTAGTACATTGGATATGAGTGAGTTGCACTGAAAAACTTAGAATTTACTGAAAAACCCGCATTAGACGAAATGTACAGTGTAGTACATAGTATATGAGTGAATTGCACTGAAAAACTTAGAATTTACTGAAAAACCCGCATTAGACGAAATGCACAGTGTAGTACATAGTATATGAGTGAGTTGCACTGAAAAACTTAGAATTTACTGAAAAACCCGCATTAGACGAAATGCACAGTTTAGTACATTGTATATGAGTGAGTTGCACTGAAAAACTTAGAATTTACTGAAAAACCCGCCTTAGACGAAATGCACAGTGTAGTACATTGTATATGAGTGAGTTGCACTGAAAAACTTAGAATTTACTGAAAAACCCGCATTAGACGAAATGCACAGTGTAGTACATTGTATATGAGTGAGTTGCACTGAAAAATTTAAAATTTACTGAAAAACCCGCATCAGACGAAATGCACAGTGTAGTACATTGTATATGAGTGAGTTGCACTGAAAAAATTAGAATTTACTGAAAAACCCGCATTAGACGAAATGCACAGTGTAGTACATAGTATATGAGTGAGTTGCACTGAAAAACTTAGAATTTACTGAAAAACCCGCATTAGACGAAATGCACAGTGTAGTACATAGTATATGAGAGAGTTGCACTGAAAAACTTAGAATTTACTGAAAAACCCGCATTAGACGAAATGCACAGTGTAGTACATTGTATATAGTGAGTTGCACTGAAAAACTTAGAATTTACTGAAAAACCCGCATTAGACGAAATGCACAGTGTAGTACATTGTATATGAGTGAGTTGCACTGAAAAACTTAGAATTTACTGAAAAACCCGCATTAGACGAAATGTACAGTGTAGTACATAGTATATGAGTGAGTTGCACTGAAAAACTTAGAATTTACTGAAAAACCCGCATTAGACGAAATGCACAGTGTAGTACATTGTATATGAGTGAGTTGCACTGAAAAACTTAGAATTTACTGAAAAACCCGCATTAGACGAAATGCACAGTGTAGTACATTGTATATGAGTGAGTTGCACTGAAAAACTTAGAATTTACTGAAAAACCCGCATTAGACGAAATGCACAGTGTAGTACATTGTATATGAGTGAGTTGCACTGAAAAACTTAGAATTTACTGAAAAACCCGCATTAGACGAAATGCACAGTGTAGTACATTGTATATGAGTGAGTTGCACTGAAAAAATTAGAATTTACTGAAAAACCCGCATCAGACGAAATGCACAGTGTAGTACATTGTATATGAGTGAGTTGCACTGAAAAAATTAGAATTTACTGAAAAACTAGCATTAGACGAAATGCACAGTGTAGTACAGAGTATATGAGTGAGTTGCACTGAAAAACTTAGAATTTACTGAAAAACCCGCATTAGACGAAATGCACAGTGTAGTACATTGTATATGAGTGAGTTGCACTGAAAAACTTAGAATTTACTGAAAAACCCGCATTAGACGAAATGCACAGTTTAGTACATTGTATATGAGTGAGTTGCACTGAAAAACTTAGAATTTACTGAAAAACCCGCATTAGACGAAATGCACAGTGTAGTACATTGTATATGAGTGAGTTGCACTGAAAAACTTAGAATTTACTGAAAAACCCGCATTAGACGAAATGCACAGTGTAGTACATTGTATATGAGTGAGTTGCACTGAAAAACTTAGAATTTACTGAAAAACCCGCATTAGTCGAAATGCACAGTGTAGTACATTGTATATGAGTGAGTTGCACTGAAAAACTTAGAATTTACTGAAAAACCCGCATTAGACGAAATGCACAGTGTAGTACATAGTATATGAGTGAATTGCACTGAAAAACTTAGAATTTACTGAAAAACCCGCATTAGACGAAATGCACAGTGTAGTACATTGTATATGAGTGAGTTGCACTGAAAAACTTAGAATTTACTGAAAAACCCGCATTAGACGAAATGCACAGTGTAGTACATTGTATATGAGTGAGTTGCACTGAAAAACTTAGAATTTACTGAAAAACCCGCATTAGACGAAATGCACAGTGTAGTACATTGTATATGAGTGAGTTGCACTGAAAAACTTAGAATTTACTGAAAAACCCGCATTAGACGAAATGCACAGTTTAGTACATTGTATATGAGTGAGTTGCACTGAAAAACTTAGAATTTACTGAAAAACCCGCATAAGACGAAATGCACAATGTAGTACATAGTATATGAGTGAGTTGCACTGAAAAACTTAGAATTTACTGAAAAACCCGCATTAGACGAAATGCACAGTGTAGTACATTGTATATGAGTGAGTTGCACTGAAAAACTTAGAATTTACTGAAAAACCCGCATTAGACGAAATGCACAGTTTAGTACATTGTATATGAGTGAGTTGCACTGAAAAACTTAGAATTTACTGAAAAACCCGCATTAGACGAAATGCACAGTGTAGTACATTGTATATGAGTGAGTTGCACTGAAAAACTTAGAATTTACTGAAAAACCCGCATTAGACGAAATGCACAGTTTAGTACATTGTATATGAGTGAGTTGCACTGAAAAACTTAGAATTTACTGAAAAACCCGCATAAGACGAAATGCACAATGTAGTACATTGTATATGAGTGAGTTGCACTGAAAAACTTAGAATTTACTGAAAAACCCGCATTAGACGAAATGCACAGTGTAGTACATTGTATATGAGTGAGTTGCACTGAAAAACTTAGAATTTACTGAAAAACCGGCATTAGACGAAATGCACAGTTTAGTACATTGTATATGAGTGAGTTGCACTGAAAAACTTAGAATTTACTGAAAAACCCGCATTAGACGAAATGCACAGTGTAGTACATTGTATATGAGTGAGTTGCACTGAAAAACTTAGAATTTACTGAAAAACCCGCATTAGACGAAATGCACAGTGTAGTACATTGTATAAGAGTGAGTTGCACTTAAAAACTTAGAATTTACTGAAAAACCCGCATTAGACGAAATGCACAGTGTAGTACATTGTATATGAGTGAGTTGCACTGAAAAACTTAGAATTTACTGAAAAACCCGCATTAGACGAAATGCACAGTTTAGTACATTGTATATGAGTGAGTTGCACTGAAAAACTTAGAATTTACTGAAAAACCCGCATTAGACGAAATGCACAGTGTAGTACATTGTATATGAGTGAGTTGCACTGAAAAACTTAGAATTTACTGAAAAACCCGCATTAGACGAAATGCACAGTGTAGTACATTGTATATGAGTGAGTTGCACTGAAAAACTTAGAATTTACTGAAAAACCCGCATTAGACGAAATGCACAGTTTAGTACATTGTATATGAGTGAGTTGCACTGAAAAACTTAGAATTTACTGAAA
>NW_028227955.1:0-49095 GCF_978045245.1 Mus caroli | reverse complement strand
AAAAATACACACGGTCGGACCCAGAATAAGTAGAGAAACCCTGAAAAAGTAGAAAATTAAAAACTCACACTGAAGAACCCTAAATATGGCGAGAAAGCCTGAAAAAGGTGGAAAATGAGAAAATCACACTGTAGGACCCAGAATTACAAATAAACTTGAAAAACGTGGAAAATGAGAAAATCACACTGCAGGAACCAGAATATGCCATGGAAACACTGAAAAACGTGAAAGATAAAAATTCACACTGTAATACACAGAATATGGTGAGAAACCATGAAAAAAGTGGAAAATTGAAAATTCACACTGAAGGACCTGGAATACCCCAAGAAAACGAGAAAAACGTGGAAATGAGAAAATCACACTGTAAGATCCAGAATATGATGAAAAACCTGAAAAAAGTGGAAAATTAACAATTCACACTGAAGGACTCAGAATATGGCGAGAAAACCTGAAAAACGAGGAAAATTAAAAATTCACATTGAAGGACCCAGAATATGGCGAGAAAACCTGAAAAAGCTGGAAAATGAGAATAATCACACTGTAGGACACAGAATATGCCGAGAAACCCTGAAAATGTGGAAAATTAAAAATACATGCTGTAGAACCCAGAATATGGCGAGAAACCCTGAAAAAAGGAGAAAAATACAAACTCAAACTGAAAGACCCCAAATATGGCAAGAAAACCTGAAAAAGGTGGACAATGAGAAAATCACACTGCAGGACACAGAATATGCCGAGAAATCCTGAAAAACGTGAAAATTAAAAATTCATACAGTCCGACACAGAATATGGCGAGAAAACATGAAAAAAAGTGGAAAATTAAAAATTCACACTGTATTACCCATAACATGGAGAGAAACACTGAAAAACGTGGAAAATTAAAAATTCACACTGAAGGACCCCGTATATGGCTAGAAATATTGAAAAACGAGGAAAATTATAAACACACACTGAAGGACCCAGAATTATGTAAAAAACTTGAAAAACGTGGAAAATGAGAAAATAACACTGCAGGACCCAGAATATGCCGAGAAACCCTGAAAAACGTGAAAATTAAAAATTCACACTGTCGGACACAAAATATGGCGAGAATCCATGAAAAAAGTGGAAAATTAAAAATTCACACTGTATTACCCAGAATATGGCGAGAAATACTGAAAAACGTGGAAAATAAAAAATTCACACTGAAGGACCTGGAATATGGCAAGGAAACCTGAAAAACAAGTAAAATTAAAAACTCACACTGAACGACCCAGAATATGTCAAGAAACCCTGAAAAAAGTAGAAAATTAAAAATACACGCTGTAGGACCCAGAATATGGCGAGAAACCCTGAAAAAAGTAGAAAATAAAAAACTTACACTGAAGGACCCCAAATATATTGAGAAAACCTGAAAAAGGTGGAAAATTAGAAAATCATACTATAGGACACAGTAATGCGAAAAAAATTGAAAAAAGTGGAAAATGAGAAAATCACACTGTAGGATCCAGAATATGCCTAGAAACCCTGAAAAACGTGGAAAATTAAAAATACACTCTGCAGGACCCAGAATATGGCAAGAAAACCTAAAAAAAGTAGAAAATTAAAAACTCACACTGAAGGACCCCAAATATGGCAAGAAAACCTGAAAAAGGTGGAAAATGAGAATAATCACACTGTAGGACCCAGATTTGCAAAAAAAAAGTTGAAAAACGTCGAAAATGAGAAAATCACACTGTAGGACCCAGAATATGCCAAGAAACCCTGAAAAAGGTGAAAATTATAAATTCACACTGTCGGTCCCAGAATATGGTGAAAAAACATGATAAGGTGGAAAATTAAAAATTTACACTGTATTACCCAGAATATGGCGAGAAATACTGAAAAACGTTGAAAATTAAAAATTCACACTGAAGGACCTGGAATACGGCAAGAAAACCTGAAAAACGTGGAAATGAGGAAATCACACTGTAGGACCCAGAATATGACCAAAACACTCGAAAAACGTGGAATATTAAAAATTCACACTGAAGGACCTGGAATATGGCAAGAAAACTTAAAAAATGAGGAAAATTAAAAACTCACACTGAAGGACCCAGAATAGGTGAGAAAAACTGAAAAAAGTAGAAAATTAAAAATTCACAATGAAGGACCCCCGAATATGGCGAGAAAACTTGAAAAAGGTATAAAATTAAAAACTCACACTGAAGGACCCCAAATATGGCGAGAAAACCTGAAAAAAGGTGGAAAATGAGAAAATCACACTGTAGGACCCAGAATTCAAAAAAACTTGAAAAACGTGGAAAATGAGAAAATCACACTGCAGGACCCAGATTATGCAGAGAAACCCTGAAAAGGAGAAAATTAAAAATTCACACTGTCGGTCCCAGAATATGGCGAGAAACCATGACAAAAGTGGAAAATTAAAAATTCATACTAAAGGACCCGGAATATGGCGAGAAAACCTGAAAAACGATGAAAATTAAAAACTCACAATAAAGGACCCAGAATAGGTGAGAAAAACTGAAAAAAGTAGAAAATTAAAAATTCACACTGAAGGTCCCCGAATATGGCGAGATAACCTGAAAAATGTAGAAAATTAAATATTCACACTGAAGGACCCCGAATATGGCGATTAAACCTGAAAAAATTAGAAAATTAAAAATTCATACAGAAGGACCCCAAATATGGCAAGAAAACCTGAAAAATAGAAAATGAGAAAATCACACTGTAGGACCCAGAATTACATGAAAAATTGAAAAATGTGGAAAAAGAGAAAATCACACTGCAGGACCCAGAATATGCTGAGAAACCCTGAAAAACGTGAAAATTAAAAATTCACACTGTCAAACACAGAATATGGCGAGAAACCATGAAAAAAGTTGAAAATTAAAAATTCACACTGTATTACCCAGAATATGGCGAGAAATACTGAAAAACATGGAAAATTAAAAACTCACACTGAAGGACCCCAAATATGGCGAGAAAACCTGAAAAAGGTGGAAAATGAGAAAATCACACTGTAGGAACCAGAATATGACCAAAAAACCTGAAAAACATGGAATAATAAAAATTCACACTGAAAGACACCTGAATAAGGCCAAAAAACTTGAAAAAAGTAGAAAATTAAAAACTCACACTGAAGGACCTGGAATACGGCAAGAAATCCTGAAAAAAGTGGAAATGAGAAAATCATACTGTAAGCCCCAGAATATGAAGGAAAAAACCTGAAAAACGTGGAAAATTAAAAATTCACACTGAAGGACCCCGAATATGGCGAGAAAACCTGAAAAAAGGGGAAAATTAAAAACTCACACTGTAGGACCCAGAATATGCCGAGAAACCCTGAAAAACGTGGAAAATTAAAAATAGACGCTGTAGGACCTAGAATATGTTGAGAAACCCTGAAAAATTAGAAAAGTAAAACCTCACACTGAAGGACCCCAAATAGGGCGAGAAAACCTGAAAAAGGAGGAAAATGAGAAAAACACACTGTAGGACCAGGAATTACCAAAAAAATTTGAAAAACGTGGAAAATGAGAAAATCACACTGCAGGAACCAGAATATGCCGAGAAACCCTGAAAAAGGTGAAAATTAAAAATTCACACTGTCGGACACAAAATATGGCGAGAATCCATGACAAAAGTGGAAAATTAAAAATTCACACTGTATTATCCCAGAATATGGCGAGAAATACTGAATTCGTGGAAAATTAAAAATTCACACTGAAGGACCTGGAATACGGCAAGAAAACCTGAAAAACATGGAAATGAGAAATCACACTGTAGGACCCAGAATTACAAATAAACTTGAAAAACGTGGAAAATGAGAAAATCACACTGCAGGAACCAGAATATGCCGAGAAACCCTGTAAAACGTGAAAATTAAAAATTCACCATGTTGGACACAGAATATGGCAAGAAAACATGAAAAAGGTGGAAAATTAAAAATTCACACTGTATTACCTAAAATATGGTGAGAAATAGTGAAAAACGTGGAAAGTTTAAAACATCACACTGAAGGACCAGGAATATGGCAAGAAAACCTGAAAAACGTGGAAATGAGAAAATCAAACTGTAGGACCCAGAATATGACGAAAAAAACCTGAAAAAGGTGGAAAATAAAAAATTCACACTGAAGGGCCTAGAATATGGCGAGAAAACCTGAAAAAATTAGAATATTACAAACTCACACTGAAGGAACCCAAATATGGTGAGAACACCTGAAAAAGATGGAAAATGAGAAAATCACATTGCAGGACCCAGAATATGCCGAGAAACCCTGAAAAAGGTTGAAAATGAGAATAATCATACCGTAGGACCCAGAATTGAGAAAAAAACTTGAAAAACGGCATAAATGAGAAAATCACTCTGTAGGACCCAGAATATGGCAAGAAACCCCGAGAAACGTGGAAAATTAAAAATACACTCTGTAGGATCCAGAATATGGCAATAAACCCTGAAAAAAGTAGAAAATTATAAACTCAAACTGAAGGACCCCAAATATGGCGAGAACACCTGAAAAAGGTGGAAAATGAGAAAATCACACTGCATGACCCAGAATATGCCGAGAAACCCTGGAAAACGTGAAAATTAAAAATTCACACTGAAGGACCTGGAATATGGCGAGAAAACCTGAAAAAGGTTGAAATTGGCAATAATCACACTGTAGGACCCAGAATTGAGAAAAAAACTTGAAAAACTTCATAAATGAGAAAATCACACTGGAGGACCAGGAATATGGCAAGAAACGCTAAGAAACGTGGAAAATTAAAAATACACTCTGTAGGACCCAGAATATGGCGAGAAACCCTGAAAAAAGTAAAAAATTAAAAACTCAAACTGAAGGACCCCAAATATGGTGAAAAAACCTGAAAAAGGTGTAAAATGAGAAAATCACACTGTAGAATCCAGAATTACGAAAAAACTTGAAAAACGTGGAAAATGAAAAAATCACACTGCTAGGACCCAGAATATGCCGAGAAACCCTGAAAACGTGAAAATTAAAAATTAACAATGTCAGAAAACCGGAATATGGCAAGAAACCATGAAAAAAGTGAACGGTTAAAAATTTACACTGTATTACCAGAATATGGAGAGAAATACTGAAAAATGTGGAAAATTAAAAATTCACACTGAAGGACCTGGAATATGGCACAAAAACCTGAAAAACGTGGAAATGAGAAAATCACACTGTAGGACCCAGAATATGACGAAAAAACCTGAAAAACGTGGAAAATTAAAAATTCACACTGAAGGACCCAGAATATGGCCAGAAACCCTGAAGAAAGTAGAAAATTACAAACTCACAATGAAGGACCCATAATATGGCGAGAAAACCTGAAAAAGGTGGAAAATGAGAAAATCACACTGTAGTACCCAAAATTAAGAAAAAACGTGAAAAACGTGGAAACTGAGAAAATCACACTACAGGACCCACAATATGGCAGGAAACCCTGAAAAACGAGAAAAATAAAATTCACATTATCGGACCCAGAATGCGGCGAGAAACCCTGAAAAACGTGGAAAATTAAAAATTCACACTGAAAAACCCGGAATATGGCAAGAAAACCTGAAAAACGAGGAAAATAAAAAACTCACACTGAAGGACCCAGAATATGGCGAGAAAACCTGTAAAAAGTAGAAAATTAAAAATTCACACTGAAGGACCCCAAATATGGCAAGAAAACCTGAAAAAGGATGAAAATGAGAATAATCACACTGTAGGACCCAGAATATGCCAAAAAACCCTGAAAAACGTGGAAAATTAAAAATACACTCTGTAGGACCCAGAATATGGTGAGAAACCCTGAAAAAAAGTAGAAAATTAAAAACTCTCACTGAAGGACCCTGAATATGGCGAGAAACCATGAGAAAGTGGAAAATTATAAATTCTCACAGTATTACCCAGAATATGGCGAGAAATTCTGAAAAACGTGGAAAATTAAAAACTCACATCGAAGGCCCCAGAATATGGTGAGAAAACTTGAAAAATGTCGAAAACGAGAAAATCACACTATAGGACCCAGAATATGACGAAAAAACCTGAAAACGTGGAAAATTAAAAATACATGCTGTAGGACACAGAATATGTCGAGAAACCCTGAAAAATTAGAAAATTAAAAACTCACACTTAAGGACCCCAAATATGGCGAGAAACCCTGAAAAAAGTAGAAAATTAAAAATTCACACTGAAGGACCCGGAATATGGTGAGAAAACCTGAAAAAGGTGGAAAATGATAAAATCACACTATAGGACACAGAATTACGAAAAAACTTGAAAAAATGTGGAAAATGAGAAAATCACTCTGTAGTACCCAGAATTAGGAAAAAACTTGAAAAACGTGGAAAATGAGAAAATCACACTGCAGGACCCAGAATATACTGAGAAACCCTGAAAATGTGAAAATTAAAAATGCAAACTATCGGACCCAGAATATGGCTAGAAACCCTGAAAAACGTGAAAATTAAAAATTCACCCTGTCGGACACAGAATATGGCAAGAAAACATAAAAAAGTGGAAAATTAAAAATTCACACTGTATTACCCAGAATATGGCGAGAAATACTGAAAAACGTGGAAAATTAAAAATTCACACTGAAGGACCTGGAATATGGCAAGAAAACCTGAAAAACGTGGAAATGAGAAAATCACACTGTAGGACCCGGAATATGACGAAAAAACCTGAAAAACGTGGAAAATTAAAAATTCACACTGAAGGACCCGGAATATGGTTAGAAAACTTGAAAAACTAGGAAAATTAAAAACTCACAGTGAAGGACCCGGAATTTGGCTGGAAAACCTGAAAAAAATAGAAAATTAAAAACTCACACTGAAGGACCCGTAATATGGCCAGAAAAACTGAAAAAGGTAGAAAATGTGAATAATCACACTGTAGGACCCAGAATTGCGAAAAAACTTGAAAAAAGTGGAAAAAGAGAAAATCATTCTGTAGGACCCAGAATATGCCGAGAAACCCTGAAAAATGTGGAAAATTAAAAATACACTCTATAGGACCCAGAATATGGCGAGAAACCCTGAAAAAAGTAGAAAATTACAAACTCACACTGAAGGACCCCGAATATGTCGAGAAAACATGAAAAATGTGGAAAATGAGAAAATCACACTGTAGGACCCAGAATTACGAAAAAACGTGAAAAATGAGGAAAATTAGAAAATCACACTGAAGGACCCAAATAATGCCTAGAAACCCTGAAAAACGTGAAAATTAAAAATTTACACTGCTAGACACAGAATATCGCGAGAAACCATGAAAAAAGTGGAAAAGTAAAAATTCACACTGTATTACCCAGAATATGGCGAGAAATACTGAAAAACGTGATAAATTAAAAATTCACACAGAAGGACAGGGAATATGGCAAGAAAACCTGAAAAACGTGGAAATGAGAAAATCACACTGTAGGACCCAGAATATGATGAAAAAACCTGAAAAACGTGGAAAATTAAAAATTCACACTGAAGGACCCGGAATACGGCGAGAAAACCTGAAAAATGAGGAAAATTAAAAACTCACACTGAAGGACCCAGAATATGGTGAGAAAACCTGAAAAATGTAGAAAATTAAAAATTCACACTTAAGGATCCCTAATATGGCGAGAAAACCTGAAGAAGGTTGAAACTGTGAATAATCACACTGTTGGACCCAGAATTGTGAGAAAAAAAAAATGAAAAACGTCATAAATGAGAAAATCACACTGTAGGACCCAGAATATGGCGAGAAACCCTGAAAAAGGTAGAAAATTAAAAATTCACACTAAAGGACCCCCGAATATGGCGAGAAAACCTGAAAAAGGTGGAATGTGGTCTCCCTTCCCCCATCTTCTTAAACCTGCTTGCTCAAGGGTGGAGCTACCTGCTCATTCGTCCTGCCAGGCCTACTGCTGGACCCTGTCGCTTTGTTGCCTGGAGGCACACACGTGTTCGTCCTGCTACTGGACCCTGAGTTACTTGGCGGGAAATCGGGTTCCCTCCCCCTTCCTTTATAACTGAGTGTCTGGAAATAGTAAAATTGACCTTTGATCAGAATCTTTTCTTAGCTTCATTCCCTTCTCTCGCCGCCTAGCCCCTCTTCTCTTCCAGGTTTCCAAAATGCCTTTCCAGGCTAGAACCCAGGCTGTGATCTGCTGGCCGGACAGAACATTTGGCGAACCAACGCGGGACTGAGAAATGGCAACGGATTTTTGGAAGAGACACTGCTGGTTTGGAGCTCCATGGAATAATTAAAGGATAAAGGAAATTCATACCGGAGAAGGTATGGGCTAAGCTGAGACAGATTAAGCCCGAGCGCTGGTTTACTTAGGTTCAGCAGTGAAGCTTAAGAGGAGCTAGGCACAGGCGGTAGGCCATGGCTCGAAAAAGCTACATTGTTAGGTGTGAGAAAAGAAAGGGTTTATTAAAAGAAAATTAATACAGGCGGATTGCCGCAGTTATAAAAACTGCATCATGAGGGAGGAAATTGTCCCAAATAGCAGGAGTACTCTGCCCCCATTTTGTGTCTTGTTTAATGTCTGGTGCACCAATCTGTTCTTGTGTTCAATTCATGTATGTTCGTGTCCAGTCTGTATGAATGAATGTTCTATGTTTTATGTTGGATAATAAAGATGGTATAAAAAACTTTATCTGCAAAGCCAAGAGCTGCCACGTGTTTCAGCCAAAAACCAGACACGTGGCAGGAGGGACCCTGATGGAAAAAATGTTCGTTTTAAGAAAAAGCAGCGAGTGCACAGCCTCTTAGTTTCGAATCTGATAAATGGTTCATGATTAATGTGTTTGACAATGGTAAAGTGCTTTTTTATTCTATGATTGTAGCTACAAAAATTAATATTCTGATTGGTCTAAAATTAACTGCTTCATTTGGTTCTTTATTGAAAATGTGCTCTACATGTTTTCACATTCAGCTCATAAGTTGTTGGTTAAGATTAATAATTGTTACATTGCTATAGATGGTTAATGTTAAATTTGATAACTCAAATTTAGAGTCCTTCCGACACGTGGCCTAAGGCAGCCCTAGAGGCTGGGTCTCTAAAGATATTTCTAGTTTAGATAATGATTAATGTGGTTCCTATCCTAAATAGTAAAATTTAAAATAAGATTTAAAGCAATGCCTCTTTATTAAAGCGTTAGAGCTTGCTTTAATAGGTATTCATTGGTATTAATTGACATCCAAACTTCGTAATATGATAGTAATGCTTCTAATATTGATTTTAAAGGTGATAAATTGTTTTAAACGTAGGTTTTGCTTTCCCAAGGTTGTAGGTATTATCCTAACCTTACACAAAAAACTTAAAACTTATGGTTAAAACTGCCATTGTTCCATTGACTGCAGCTTGCAGTTTGATTGCAAATTTAAGATTGATGCTCAGATTAAAAAGTATTTTACCTTTGAGTCAATTCAGGGCTCTGGGCAGCCCCAGAGGGGCTTGTAGACTTTCTTTTGTTTTGCAAACGATGCCTAAAAAAGTTTTTCACTGTGTTCAAGAAAATTTCTTTTTAACAGTGTTACAGATCTATTCAGATGTTTAAAATAATGCTTAAATTCAAAGATCTTTGCTTCTAGTAAACTGGTAATCACTAGAAAAGTGTGCCTCTACGTATGGCTAATATAGCTTTACATTATGTAAGAAAAATTTTTTATTGTTTCTGCTTTTTTACAAGAAGCCAAAAGTTTTAATCTTTCAGTATATATTGTTTCCTAAGTGGAAAGTATTTTATTAACTAATGCTTCTCAAGGGAAGTTTACCTTAAATCCTTGCTCTCACCCAAAAGATTCAGAGACAGTATCCTTTTATTATTTAGTGTTTTAGTTTACTACAAAAGGTTTTACAAAAAATAAAGAAAGCTTTTATAATTGTTGTTCATTGGTAATTAAAAATTAGTTGTGCCCAAGACAATTCTTCGGCCAGAAAAAACATTATTGTAAAATCATTTTTCTCATCCTCCCAGCCGATCGTTGGCCCACGTGGGCCCAACTAGCTGCTGTGGGGCGGAGTCTTAAGACACACAGTTGCCCCTGTTCCCAGCACAAATAATCTGGTTGTGTGCTGTAGATGGTGTTTTAAAATGCTAAACAATCATAGTCAATGCTATATCTCTGAGCTCATAATTACTTAAAATTGTTCGTCCCTCAGATACTATTAATTCTCAAATTTACAATTGCTTATACATATTTCTAGTTAATAAATAAATAAATTATGCACGTGTGACTCTTAATAACTTTTCAAGCTTTCTAGTTACAACCGTTCCTTAAAAAAAATGATTAAAAGTGCAATTAGTCACTGCCCCTTTACAGCCAAATATTTAAATGTTTTGTCCAACAAGTTATTAATTCAAAAGGTTAGATATTGTAAAATTTTAAACTTTAACCTCTTAAAAGACAAAAGAAAGAAATTGTATCCCCATATATACTATTTTGTACATTTCCATGCACACTATTTAAAACATACCTTTATTTTCAAATTTGAGATTAAAATGTCAAATTTAATAAATGCTTTATAGTATCTTAAAAGGGTCTACTTATTGGCTTATAGATTGATCCTAAAACAGCTACCTTATTAGGAAAGGGAAAAACAGGTTCTCTCCACAGAACGCTACAGAAGCATATTAGTAATTCATGTGCCGAGCTGACAGGTAAGTTAACTCAGTGTCCTGATTAAAAGGACTAAAAGATTAAATTCATGTTTTAGATCCATCCTTGCTTGTCAATTTTCCAGTTTAGACTAGCTTCTAGCCTTTTAACTTTATGACAATAGTTCATCAGAGACTGTATATTCAGACTTAGTAAAATTAGTCATTTAATAGAGTCATAATGATTTTTCACTTTTCTTCAGTGTGACCAGCCATTCTAACTCAATCTTAGACTGGTCTAATATTCAGTCCAATTATTAGAGATTCCTATATTATAAATTACCTAGCAAAGTTAATTCAGAGCATATCCCCCAAGGTCACCAGAGGCTCATCTTGCCTTCACCTTATTTGTCCTAAACGTTTTGCAAACTGATATTAAAGGTCAGTCTGCAGTGGATTGCCACTAGCATCCAGTTACTTCTAATTCTTATCCATTAATAAATTGAAAAGACCCCCTAATTACGAATAAAAGGATCCGGTTCTAATCTGGGGAAGGGGCTCGGTTTGTGTTTTTTCTAGAGATAAAGATAGAGCACGGTGGCTGCCAGAGAGATTAATTAGTCAGATGAACACACATTCCAAATCTTCTTATCAGTATCACCTTGAGGACTAAAATTCCTCTTTTGCTTAAAATTCAGCTGGAAACTGAAGCTCCTAAAAAAGCTGTTTTCCTGCTACTCTCTGAGCCGGCTCCCCCACAGGAGGCCAGAGACTAGCCTAAGCTTTAAAATTTGCAACTAAATAAAGTACCTTGACTTCTCCAAAAAGAAAATTTACATTGCTACTCTCTCATTGTCTAGATCTCTTTTTTTTTCAAGTAGGTCAATGTTCTCCAGCTGGACCTGCAGGCGTGCCTACCCCTCCCCCAAGAGCAAACAGGTGGTACTGCTATTATCTTCCTTTCAAGGACATTCCAGCACGTGGCTTTCAGTCTGAGATAGAATTTAGATTTACCAAGAGAGCCAAAAAAGTAGAAATTTCAAATATTTACAGAGATTAGTTCTTATTTTGATAGACGGGCTTAGTCCCATAGCTGGCCTCTGGCTTTTCACCCTTGCTGTTACTGCAAGGTGTCCTTAGTTCCTCAGGCTATTGGGAATAACAGAGATGAAGAGGAAAGACTTCCAGCTCCTATTTTAACCACAATTAGTGGTGTTAATAATGACATAATTCTTGTCTAGGCCTTGCTAAATCTGAGGTTGACAAGTCTCCACTAGAGACCACGCAGGACTCAGACCTGCGCTACTGATTCGTAATCAGACGAATGCAGTATGGGTACCGCTTGGCGCAGAAGATTACTGCAGGGGAAGGTCCAGTTTGATGGTTTCTGAGTTCCCTGTGCGACACACCTGATTTAAAAGAGGTTGGTATCTAATTCCAGCTAAAAACCAAAAATACCTAAGGCTCTGCCTCCCCTCCCCAAAAGATACCAGGAGCCACAGATGTGGGTTGTTATAACGCCCACGGGAGGAATCAGGTCAATGTCCACCCAAGTCAAGGTTAAAGGCCCACTCATCTACGGATGAGAAAATCATTTGATCACCTCAATTAAGCGTTGCCTATTTAAACTTAATTAATAGGGGGGAGAGAGGTTGGAGACCTTACTGTCGAAAGGGCAAGCCCTTCACTGCCTCCCACCCAAATAAAAAAGCCAACTGGCCTTGTACTAAAGAGCTGGTCTTACTCCTTCTCCCTGTTTACCTGCCTGTCATCTAAAATTGCGGAGGAATATCAACTCCGTGTTATTCTAAATTTGTTGAGTCAAACTTAGCCAGAGTTCCAACGCCCTACTTCAAATGCAACCAGGTAGTTACCTATTCAGCACTAATTAACATTATAAAGTCAGAGCCTACAGCACAGCAATATTCTGTTGTTAGTGGTTTACTAAGATAATAAGGACAGTCTTAGCCAGCTATAGTTTTCCATTAGAAAACTTAGGGAATACCGAGGAAACAGGTTTTTTCTTTAGCCCTAAGAACTCAGACAGAACTATTGCACATAGATAATTTTTCTGCCTCAGACCAACCTTTTCTTTTTTTATTTTTTTTTTTTTGTTAACTAATCCGAGGATATGTGGTCTCCCTTCCCACATCTTCTTGAACCTTCTTGCTCAAGGGTGGAGCTACCTGCTCATTCGTCCTGCCATGCCTACTGCTGGACCCTGTCTCTTTGTTGCCTGGAGGCACACACGTGTTCGTCCTGCTACTGGACCCTGAGTTACTTGGCGGGAAATCGGGTTCCCTCCCCCTTCCTTTATAACTGAGTGTCTGGAAATAGTAAAATTGAGCTTTGATCAGAATCTTGTCTTAGCTTCATTCCCTTCTCTCGCCGCCTAGCCCCTCTTCTCTTCCAGGTTTCCAAAATGCCTTTCCAGGCTAGAACCCAGGCTGTGATCTGCTGGCCGGACCCAACAGTGGAATATGAGAATAATCACACTGTAGGACCCAGAATTGCAAAAAACATGAAAAACGTCGAAAATGAGAAAATCACACTGTAGAACCCAGAATATGCCGAGAAACCCTGAAAAACGTGGAAAATTAAAAATATATGCTGTAGAACCCAGAATATGCCAAGAAACCCTGAAAAACGTGGAAAATTAAAAATATATGCTATAGGACCCAGAATATGGTGAGAACCCTGAAAAAAGTAGAAAATTAAAAACTCACACTGAAGGACCCCAAATATGGCAAGAAAACCTGAAAAAAAGTAGAATATTAAAAATTCACACTGAAGGACGCAGAATATGGCAAGAAAACCTGATAAAGGTGGAAAATGAGAATAATCACAATGTAGGACCCAGAATTGCGAAATACTTGAAAAACGTCGAAAATGAGAAAATCACACTGTAGGACCCAGAATATGTCAACAAACCCTGAAAACGTGGAAAATTAAAAATACACGCTGCAGGACCCAGAATATGGCAAGAAATCCTGAAAAACGTGAAAATTAAAAATTCACCCTGTCGGACACAGAATATGGCAAGAATACATGAAAAAAGTGGAAAATTAAAAATACACGCTGTAGGACCCCAAATATGGCACCAAAACCTGAAAAAAGTAGAAAATTAAAAATTCACACTGAAGGATCCCAAACATAGTGAGAAAACCTGATAAAGGTGGAAAATGAGAAAATCACACTGTAGTACCCAGAATTACGAAAAAACGTGAAAAACGTGGAAACTGAGAACATCACACTACAGGACCCAAAATATGCCAGGAAACCCTGAAAAACGAGAAAAATAAAATTCACATTATCGGACCCAGAATGTGGCGAGAAACCCTGAAAAACGTGGAAAATTAAAAATTCACACTGAAGGACCCGGAATATGGCAAGAAACCCTGAAAAACGTGAAAATTAAAAATTCACCCTGTCGGACCCAGAATATGGCAAGAAAACCTAAGAAAAGTAGAAAATCAAAAATTCACACTGAGGACCACGAATATGGCGAAAAACCTAAAAAAGGTGGAAAATGAGAATATTCACACTGTAGGACCCAGAATTGCGAAAAAAAAAAAATGAAAAATGTCGAAAATGAGAAAATAACACTGTAGGACCCGGAATATGCCAAAAAACCCTGAAAAACGTGGAAAATTAAAAATATACTCTGTAGGACCCAGAATATGGTGAGAAACCCTGAAAAAAAGTAGAAAATTAAAAACACTCACTGAAGGACCCCGAATATGGCAAGAAAACCTGAAAAAGGTGGAAAATGAGAAAATCACACTGTAGGACCCAGATTATGTCGAGAAAGCCTGAAAAATGAGGAAAATCAATAACTCAAACTGAAGGACCCAGAATATGGCAAGAAAACCTGTCAAAAGTAGAAAATTAAAAATTCACACTGAAGGACCCCGAATATGGCGAGAAAACCTGAAAAAGGATGAAAATGAGAATAATCACACTTAGGACCCAGAATTGCTGAAAAAAAATCAACAACGACATAAAGGAGAAAATCACAGTGTAGACCCAGAATATGCCGAGAAACCCTGAAAAAAATGGAAAGTTAAAAATACACGCTGTAGGAATTAGAATATGGCAAGAAACCCTGAAAAAAGTAGAAAATTAAAAACCCACACTGAAGGACCCCAAATATGGCAAGATAACCTGAAAAAGGTGGAAAATGAGTAAATCACACTGTAGGACCCAGAATTAGGAAAAAACTTGAAAAACGTGGAAAATGAGAAAGTCACACTGCAGGACCCAGAATATACTGAGAAACCCTGAAAATGTGAAAATTAAAAATTCACACTATTGGTCCCAGATATGTCGAGAAACCCTGAAAAACGTTAAAATTAAATATACACACTATCGGACCCAGATTATGGCAAGAAACCCTGAAAATCGTGAAAATTAAAAATTCACCCTGTCGGACCCAGAATATGGCAAGAAAACAAGAAAAAATTTGAAAATTAAAAATTCACACAGTATTACCCAGAATATGGCGAGAAATACTGAAAAATGTGGAAAAATAAAAATAAAAATTCACCTTAAATATGGTAAGAAAATCTGAAAAACGTGGAAATGAGAAAATCACACTGTAAGACACAGAATATGACGAAAAAACCTGAAAAACGTGGAAAATTACAAATTCATTCTAAAGTACACTGAATAAGGCTAGAAAACGTGAAAAACAAATAAAATTATAAACTCACACGGAAGGACACAGGATATGGCGAGAAAACTGAAAAACATGGAAAATTAAAAATACACGCTGTAGGACCCATAATATGGAGAGAAACCCTGAAAAAAGTAGAAAATTAAAAACGCACACTGAAGGACCCAGAATTACGACAATAATTTAAAAAAGGGGAAAATGAGAAAATCACACTGTAGGATTCAGAATATGCCTAGAAACCCAGAAAACCATGAAAAATTAAAAATACAAGCTTTAGGACCCAGATTATGGCAAAAATAAAAACTGAAAAAAGTAGAAAATGAAAAACTCACATTGAAGGACCCGGAATATGGCGAAAAAACCTGAAAAAAAGAAGAAAATTAAAAACTCACACTGAAGGGACTTGAATATGGCGAGAAAACCTGAAAAATGTGGAAAACGAGAAAATCATACTGTAGAACCCAGAATATGCTGAGAAACCCTGAAAAACATGGAAAATTAAAAATACACGCTTTAGGACCCCAAATATGGCGCCAAAACCTGAAAAAAGTAGAAAATTAAAAATTCACACTGAAGGATCCCAAACATAGCAAGAAAACCAGAAAAAGGTGGAAAATGAGAAAATCACACTGTAGTACCCAGAATTATGAAAAAACGTGAAAAACATGGAAACTGAGAAAATCACACTACAGGACCCACAATATGCCAGGAAACCCTGAAAAATGAGAAAAATAAAATTCACATTATCGGACCCAGAATGTGGCGAGAAACCCTGAAAAACGTGGAAAATTAAAAATTCACAATGAAAAACCCGGAATATGGCAAGAAAACCTGAAAAACGAGGAAAATTAAAAACTCACACTGAAGGACAAAGAATATGGCGAGAAAACCTGAGAAAAGTAGAAAATCAAAATTCCCACTGAGGACCCGGAATATGGCGAAAAAGCTGAAAAAGGTGGAAAATGAGAATAATAACACTGTAGGACCCAGAATATGCCAAAAAAAACCTGAAAAACGTGGAAAATTAAAAATACACTCTGTAGGACCTGAAAGAGGAAAATTACTGAACTCTTCCTGAACTCTTCAACTCAAAGTCCTCTTACCCCTCCCATCTGGAGATTGTTCCCGGAACACTCCTGAACTTTTCACCCCAGAGTACATTCCTGAACTCTTCACCCCAGAACCCGACCCCCTCCCAAATGAAAACTGTTCCAAGAACATTTTTTAGATAAGGGTCTCCTGGAACAAACCCATTCCAACCCCTCCCAACTGAAGACTGTGCCAGGAACATTCTTGAGATAAGAGTTTGAACAAACCTCAGAATACATTGCCAAAATATAGGACACGACCCCTAGGTTATGGAAAGCCCCTTGGAAAAACTCTTGGCAAAACCCCTTGGTGACATAAACTTGTACTTTCCCTGCCCTGCTCTCCCCCTTGGCTGTTTCCTATAAAAGCCTGAGAAAAACTTGGGCCGGGGTCGAATCTCCTCTATACCATGCTTGGTGTATGAGTTTCGGCCCCAGAGCTCTGGTTCATGTGCCTGCTTGTTGTTGCTTTATTAAATCTTACTCTCTACATCTTAAGTTCGGTCTCAGTGTCTTCTTGGGTTCGCGGCTGTCCCGAGACTTGAGTGAGGGTCTCCCTTCGGGGGTCTTTCATTTGGGGACTCATCCGGGATTTGCGCGACCACCCAGAAGTCCTAGACCCACTTGAAGGTAAGATTTTCTGTTCTGTCTTGGTCTGGTGTCTGTGTTCTGTTTCTGGAGGCCAGGAGGGTCTCGATCTGTAGGCCTTTGAGAGGCCATCTGAATCTGTATCTGTAGGCCTTTGAGAGGCCATCTGAATCTGTATCTGGTGCGATCGCAGTTTCGGTTTTGCGCGACGGTCTGTGCTCAGTACGAGCACCTGAGACCGTGCTCCGGGAGAGAGCGCGGGGTGGATAGGGATAGACGTGTCCGGTGTCCACCGTCCGCTCGCCCTGGGGGACGCCCCAGGAAGACAAGGGGAGGACCGGGGACGCCTGGTGGACCCCTCTGAAGGCCAAGAGACCATCACTTTGGTGGAAGGTCTAAATCGGCCGGCCTTGGAGAGGCCATCTGATTCTGTAAGTTGCCTGTGGTCGACGCGAAGTCGCCGCTGTTTTTGGTTTCTCTTTTGTCTCAGTCTTGTGTTTGCTCTTGTTGTGTCTGCTATTATTCTAGAAATGGGACAATCTGCCTCCTCTCCCCTGTCTCTAACCCTGGAGCATTGGAGAGAGGTGGGGGTCAGAGCTCACAACCAGTCGGTGGAAGTTAGAAAAGGTCCTTGGCAGACCTTCTGCACCTCCGAGTGGCCGACGTTTGGAGTGGGCTGGCCACCAGAGGGTGCTTTTGACTTGTCACTAATCGCCGCCGTCAGGCAAATTGTTTTCCAGGAAGAAGGAGGTCACCCTGATCAGATCCCCTACATTGTGACCTGGCAGAATCTTGTTCAGTTCCCACCTCCGTGGGTCAAGCCGTGGGTCCCAATTCCTTCGAAACTGACGGTCGCGGTTGTCCAGTCCGATGCAGCTGAAAAATCCAGTCCTTCAGCACCCCCCAAGATTTATCCAGAGGTTGACGACCTCCTCTGGATGGACTCCCAACCTCCCCCTTACCCCCTGCCCCAGCAGCCGCCTGCGGCCGCCCCGCCACAGGGACCAGTAGCGAGAGGGGCTCAGGGACCGGCAGGGGGGACTAGGAGCCACAGAGGCCGAAGCCCTGGGGAGGAAGTGGGGCCAGATTCAACAGTCGCTTTGCCACTTAGAGCACATGTGGGAGGGCCAGCGCCAGGACCTAATGATCTCATTCCTTTGCAGTACTGGCCTTTTTCCTCTTCTGATTTATATAATTGAAAAACTAACCACTCTCCTTTCTCAGAAAACCCCTCTGGGCTTATTGGGCTCCTTAAGTCCCTTATGTTCTCCCATCAACCCACTTGGGAGGATTGCCAGCAACTTTTGCAGGTCCTCTTCACCACGGAGGAGAGAGAAAGGATCCTGCTGGAAGCCAGGAAGAATGTCCTGGGACAAGATGGGACCCCCACTAATCTCCCCAATCTTATGGGACTACAACACTGCGGAAGGTAGGGAGCGTCTCACGGTCTACCGCCGGACTCTAGTGGCGGGGCTCAAAGGGGCCGCACGGCGACCTACTAATTTGGCCAAGGTAAGAGAGGTCCTTCAGGGACCAGTGGAGCCGCCCTCTGTTTTCTTAGAACGACTAATGGAGGCTTACAGGAGGTATACACCGTTTGATCCCTCTTCCGAGAGTCAAAAAGCAGCCGTGGCTATGGCTTTCATTGGTCAGTCTGCCTCTGATATCAAGAAAAGGTTGCAGAGACTAGAGGGGCTCCAATATTATACTTTACAGGATTTAGTGAGAGAAGCTGAGAGAGTGTATCACAAGAGGGAGACAGAGGAAGAAAAGCAAGAAAGAGAAAAGAGAGAATTAGAAGCAAGAGAAAATCGGCGTGATCGCCGCCAAGAGAGAAACTTAACTAAGATTTTGGCCATAGTAGTAGGTGCAAAAAGGGCAGAAGATGGACAGTCAGGGTACCTGGGCAACAGGGCAAGAAGACCTCCAGGAGAACAGAAACTTCCACTTGAAAGAGACCAGTGTGCATACTGTAAAGAAAAAGGACATTGGGCCAGAAATTGCCCCAAAAGGAAGCCAAGAGGACCCAAGGTGTTGGCTATGAAAGAAGACTAGGGAAGTCGGGGCTCGGACCCCCTCCCTGAGCCTAGGGTAACACTTTCTGTGGAGGGGACTCCTGTTAATTTTTTAATAGACACAGGAGCAGAACATTCAGTCTTGACTAAACCGTTAGGACAATTAGGAAGTAAGAAGACTATGGTAATAGGAGCTACTGGCAGTAAATTTTACCCCTGGACTACTAAGAGAGTGTTAAAAATAGGAAAAAATCAAGTAACTCACTCTTTTCTTGTGATTCCTGAGTGCCCTGCGCCCCTTCTGGGACGAGACTTATTGACCAAACTTAAAGCTCAAGTTCAGTTCACCTCAAAGGGACCAGAAGTTACCTGGGGAGAGACCCCTATAGCGTGTTTGGTTTTAAATTTAGAAGAGGAATATCGCCTCCATGAGCAGGGTCCCAAACAATTGCCAGACCCTGAATGGCTATCCGCTTTTTCTGGAGTCTGGGCTGAGCAAGCAGGAATGGGATTAGCTAAACAAGTACCACCGGTCGTGGTAGAGTTAAAAGCCGATGCCTCCCCCGCCTCGGTCAGACAATACCCTATGAGTAAGGAAGCTAAAGAAGGCATCCGGCCACATATTCAGAGACTGATAGAGCAAGGAATTCTAGTGCCTTGCCAATCCCCTTGGAACACACCTCTCCTGCCAGTACGAAAGCCTGGGACTAATGATTATCGACCAGTGCAAGATTTGAGAGAAGTTAACAAGAGGGTGCAGGACATTCACCCTACCGTTCCAAATCCTTACAACCTACTAAGTTCCCTCCCGCCAGAGCGGACTTGGTACACAGTTCTAGACTTAAAAGATGCCTTTTTCTGCATTCGATTACACCCTAATAGCCAGCCACTGTTTGCTTTTGAGTGGAGGGACCCAGAAGGAGGACACACGGGCCAGCTAACCTGGATGAGGTTGCCTCAAGGATTCAAGAACTCTCCTACTCTTTTTGATGAAGCACTTCACCGGGACCTTGCGCCTTTTAGAGCGCAAAACCCTCAGATTTCTCTTTTGCAGTACGTAGATGACTTACTGGTTGCAGCCTCAACCCAGGAACTGTGCCTTGAGGGAACCAAGAAGCTCCTGAATGAACTGGGTGAGTTGGGGTACCGGGTATCAGCCAAGAAAGCTCAGTTATGTCGTACCGAGGTGACCTACCTAGGATACACCCTCCGAGACGGAAAGCGGTGGCTCACCGAGGCCAGAAAAAAGACTGTGATGCTGATCCCAACCCCCACCACCCCGCGCCAAGTACATGAGTTTCTGGGGACGGCGGGCTTTTGCAGACTCTGGATACCAGGGTTCGCAACACTGGCGGCCCCTCTATATCCACTTACTAAAGAAAAAGTCCCATTCACCTGGACTGAGGAACACCAAAAAGCCTTTGACAGCATAAAGGCAGCCCTGCTTGCAGCCCCCGCTCTGGCCTTGCCAGATTTGACTAAGCCTTTTACCCTATATGTTGATGAGCGGGCTGGAGTAGCCCACGGGGTTTTGACTCAGACTCTGGGGCCCTGGAAGCGGACAGTGGCCTACCTATCTAAAAAGCTTGACCCAGTCGCCAGCGGTTGGCCCTCCTGCCTGAAAGCCATTGCTGCAGTAGCCCTGCTTGTTAAAGACGCTGACAAGCTTACTCAGGGTCAGCATGTGACTATAATCGCCCCCCATGCTTTGAAAAGTATTGTACGACAGCCCCCTGATCGATGGATGACTAATGCCCGGATGACCCATTACCAGAGTTTGCTGCTAAATGATCGAGTAAATTTTGCTCCACCTGCCATCCTCAATCCTGCCACCCTCCTCCCCTTGGCGGATGACTCCACTCCTGTACATCAATGTGCTGATGTCTTGGCTGAAGAAACTGGAACGAGGAGAGATCTGACTGATCAGCCTTGGCCAGGTGTGCCTGCCTGGTACACAGATGGTAGCAGCTTTGTGGTGGAGGGAAAAAGGAAAGCAGGAGCGGCAGTGGTAGATGGAAAACAGGTAATTTGGGCGAGTGGTCTTCCAGAAGGAACTTCGGCTCAGAAGGCTGAACTCCTGGCGCTAACCCAAGCTCTGCGGTTGGCTGAAGGTAAGGCGATCAACATTTACACTGACAGCCGCTATGCTTTCGCTACAGCCCATATCCATGGGGCTATCTACCAACAGAGGGGGCTACTTACCTCGGCAGGTAAAGACATTAAAAACAAAGAAGAAATTCTGGCCCTCCTAGAGGCTATACATATGCCAAAAAAAGTGGCTATTATCCATTGTCCGGGCCACCAAAAAGGACAGGATCCTGTGGCCCGAGGGAACCAGATGGCTGATGCAGCAGCAAAGCAGGCAGCTCAGGAGGTAACAATCATGGTAAAAAAAAGTCAGGTCCCTGCCAGAGCCCTCACCGGCAACCAGTCCTAATTATACTTACTCTGATGAAGATTTTAAACTATTAGATTCCATGGTTTGTCGCAAACAGGCGCAAGAATTCAATTTTAGGGGGCTAGCACAGACTGTAGATGGGCGTATTATTTTACCTACAAAAGAAGGAAGAGACTATGTCCAAAAATTACATCAACTGACTCATCTGGGATCTGATAAACTCTTACAGCTGATCAAGGGTTCCGATTATTATATTTTAAAACTCAACTCGGTGGTACAACAGGTAATTGACTCCTGCCAGGCTTGTGCTCTCACCAATGCTGCCCGACCTTACAAAGAACAAGGAAAGAGACAGCGAGGAGATCGCCCCGGAGTTTACTGGGAAGTGGAATTCACTGAAATTAAACCAGGAATGTATGGCAACAAATACCTGCTAGTGTTTATAGACACCTTTTCTGGATGGGTAGAGGCTTTTCCCACTAAGTCTGAAACCGCTCAAGTGGTGACCAAGAAGATCCTTGAAGAAATCCTACCCAGGTTTGGGATCCCCAAGGTAATTGGCTCAGACAACGGGCCCACATTTGTTGCCCAGGTAATTCAGGGATTGGCCTCACAATTGGGGACTGATTGGAAGTTACATTGTGCTTATAGACCCCAAAGCTCAGGACAGGTAGAAAGAATGAATAGGACTCTAAAAGAGACCCTAACTAAATTAGCTATTGAGACCGGCGGTAAAGACTGGGTGACCCTCCTTCCCTTTGCGCTTCTCAGAGTCCGAAACACACCTGGACGTTTCGGTCTTACTCCTTATGAAATTCTACATGGGGGACCGCCCCCCTTGACTGAGTCTAGCGGGATATTGGATCCCTGTGTTGACTCTTCCTCACCCTCTGCTCTGTTTACCCATTTAAAGGCCTTGGAAGTTGTCAGAACACAGATCTGGGACCAGATCAAAGAAGCTTATGCACCGGGGACTACGGCAGTGCCCCACGGGTTCCAGGTTGGAGATTCGGTCCTTGTCAGATGACATCGCACCGGCACTCTTGAGCCTCGGTGGAAAGGACCATATCTGGCACTGTTAACAACTCCCACGGCAGTAAAGGTAGATGGAATCGCCGCCTGGATCCATGCCTCCCACGTCAAGAAGGCTCCTAGCCAGGAAAGAGGCAACCATGAAGACAACTGGACGGTGGCAGCTACTGATAATCCTCTTAAACTTCGCTTGTGCCGCAGGTGCCACCCTAAGCCTAGGGAACCACAACCCTCATGCTCCAGTTCAGCAGTCTTGGGAAGTGCTTAATAAAGAGGGAAACATTGTATGGGCAGTCACTGCAGTCCATCCCCCCTGGACTTGGTGGCCTGATCTCACACCTGACATCTGTAAGTTAGCAGTAGGATCTCCCAACTGGGACCTCCCCGATCACACTGATCTTAGTAACCCACCCCCTGAAGAGCGGTGGGTTCCGAATGGAATAGGGAGCACGTATGGATGTTCGGGGCAATTCTACCGAGCTAATCTTAGAGCTGCACATTTTTATGTTTGCCCCGGTCAGGGTCAAAGCAAAAAGCTTCAACAAGAATGTGGCGGGGCATCAGTTTATTTTTGTGGTAAATGGGCAGTGAAACAACAGGGGACACCTACTGGAAGCCTTCCTCTGACTGGGACTTAATCACGGTTAAACGAGGTAGTGGTTATGACAGGCCAAACCAAGGAGAAAGAAACCCCTATAAATATCCAGAAAATGGGTGCGATTTTAAAAACAGCCCCCCAGGGCCATGCAAAGGTAAATACTGCAACCCCCTACTTATAAAATTCACCGAAAAAGGAAAACAAAATCGATTGAGTTGGCTAAAAGGAAATAGGTGGGGTTGGCGTGTATACACTCCAACAAGAGACCCTGGGTTCATTTTTACGATCAGACTGACAGTGAGAGACCTGACAGTAACACCCATAGGGCCCAACACAGTCCTTACGGAACAGGGCCCCCCAGTTGCACCGGCTCCCCCACAAGTCCCGGCCGTACCAGCTCCACCAACTCCACAGCCCAACACAGTGGGACCCTCCCTAGGGACTAATACTTCCCTCATGAAGCCAACCTTAGTTTCCCCACCGCCCCTAGACACAGAGAGCCGTCTGGTCAGTCTAGTCCAAGGAGCTTTTTTAGTTTTAAATAGGACTAATCCTAATATGACTCAATCATGTTGGTTATGCTATGCCTCTAGGCCCCCTTATTATGAAGGAATTGCTCAGATCAGGACTTATAGTACTACTTCAGATCATTCTCAATGCCTTTGGAGGGAAAACAGAAAGCTGACTCTGGCAGCAGTTTCAGGAAGTGGGCTTTGTTTAGGCCAGGCGCCTCAGGATAAACGACACCTCTGTAATCAGACCCAGAACATCCAGCCTAGCAAAAGTGGTCAGTATCTAGTGCCCCCCATAGACACAGTATGGGCTTACAATACCGGTCTCACTCCTTGTGTATCTATGTCTGTTTTTAATAGTTCCAAAGATTTCTGCATTTTAGTTCAACATATTCCTAGACTCCTGTATCATGATGATAGCTCCTTTTTAGACAAATTTGATCACCGGGTCCGCTGGAAAAGAGAACCCGTTACCTTAACTTTGGCAGTACTTTTAGGATTAGGAGTAGCAGCAGGAGTAGGTACAGGGACCGCTGCCTTAATTAAGACCCCCCAATACTATGAAAAATTACGTACAGCTATGGATATTGATCTTAGAACTATAGAACAGTCTATAACCAACTTAGAAGAATCTTTGACTTCCCTGTCTGAAGTAGTGCTGCAAAACAGGAGAGGATTAGACTTATTATTCCTTAAAGAAGGAGGACTCTGTGCTGCCCTGAAAGAAGAATGTTGTTTCTATGTTGATCATTCAGGAGTAATCAAAGATTCTATGGCCAAACATAGAGAACGCCTAGATATACGTAAAAGAGAAAGAGAAAGCCAACAAGGATGGTTCGAAAGCTGGTTTAATAAGTCCCCTTGGCTCACCACCCTCCTCTCCACCATAGCAGGACCCTTAATTACACTTATGCTTTTGCTCACTTTTGGCCCCTGCATTCTCAATAAGTTAGTAGCTTTTATTAGAGAAAGAATAAATGCAGTACAGGTTATGGTACTAAGGCAACAATATCTGGTCCTCCAAGAGGCCGAAAACTCGCTCTAAGATTAGAGCTACTCACTAGAAGAAGGGGGGAATGAAAGAGGAAAATTACTGAACTCTTCCTGAACTCTTCAACTCAAAGTCCTCTTACCCCTCCCATCTGGAGATTGTTCCCGGAACACTCCTGAACTTTTCACCCCAGAGTACATTCCTGAACTCTTCACCCCAGAACCCGACCCCCTCCCAAATGAAAACTGTTCCAAGAACATTTTTTAGATAAGGGTCTCCTGGAACAAACCCATTCCAACCCCTCCCAACTGAAGACTGTGCCAGGAACATTCTTGAGATAAGAGTTTGAACAAACCTCAGAATACATTGCCAAAATATAGGACACGACCCCTAGGTTATGGAAAGCCCCTTGGAAAAACTCTTGGCAAAACCCCTTGGTGATGTAAACTTGTACTTTCCCTGCCCTGCTCCCCCCCTTGGCTGTTTCCTATAAAAGCCTGAGAAAAACTTGGGCCGGGGTCGAATCTCCTCTATAACATGCTTGGTGTATGAGTTTCGGCCCCCGAGCTCTGGTTCATGTGCCTGATTGTTGTTGCTTTATTAAATCTTACTCTCTACATCTTAAGTTCGGTCTCAGTGTCTTCTTGGGTTCGCGGCTGTCCCAAGACTTGAGTGAGGGTCTCCCTTCGGGGGTCTTTCAGACCCAGAATATAGTGAAAAACCCTGAAAAAAGTAGAAAATTAAAAACTCACACTGAAGGACCCCGAATATGGCAAGAAAACCTGAAAAAGGTGGAAAATGACAAAATCACACAGTAGGACCCAGAATTACGAAAAAACTTGAAAAACGTGGAAATTGAGAAAATCACACTGCAGGACCCAGAATAGGACTTGAAACCCTGAAAAACGTGAAAATTAAAAATTCACTCTCTTGGACCCAGAATATGGCAAGAAAACATAAAAAAAGTGGAAAATTAAAAATTCACACTGTATTACCCAGAATATGGCGAGAAATACTGAAATACGTGGGAAATTAAAAATTAACAATAAAGAATCTACAAAGTGGCAAGAAAACCTGAAAAACATGGAAATGAGAAAATCACACTATAGAACCCAGATTATGAAGTAAAAACCTGAAAAACGAGGAAAATTAAAAATTCACACTGAAGGACCCGGAATATGGCAAGAAAACCTGAAAACATGGAAAATTAAATATTCACACTGTAGGACACAGAATATGGCGAGAAACACTGAAATAGGAGGAAAATGAGAAAATCACACTGTAGTACCCAGAATATTACAAAAAAACTTAAAAACGTGGAAAATTTAAAATTCACACTGTAGAACCCAAAATATGGTGAGAAACCCTGAAAAAAGTAGAAATTAAAAAACTCACACAGAAGGACCATGAATATGGCAAACAAAACTGAAAAAAGTAAAAAATGAGAAAATCACACTGTAGGACCCAGAATTGGGAAAAAAACTTGAAAAACGTCGAAAATTAAAAAAAAAATCACACTGTAGGACCCAGAAAATGCAGAGAAACTCTTGAAAAACGTGGAAAATTAAACATACACGCCATAGGACCCACAATATGGCGATAAACCCGGAAAAAAGTAGAAAATTAAAAACTCACACTGAAGGACCCCGAATATGGCGAGAAAACCGGAAAAACGTGGAAATGAGAAAATCACACTGTAGGACCCAGAATATGACGAAAATACCTGAAAAACGTGGAAAACTAAAATTTCACACTGAAGGACCCGGAATATTGCGAGCAAACATGAAAAATGAGGAAAATTAAAATATCACACTGAAGGACCCCGAATATGGCGAGAAAAACTGAAAAACCTGGAAAATTAAATATTCACACTGTAGGAACCAGAATATGGCGAGAAACACTGAAAAAAGTTGAAAATTAAAGATTCACACCATAGGATCAGAATATGGCAAGAAACCTTGAAAAACGAGGAAAATTAAAAATTCACACTGTAGGACCCAAAATATGCTGAGAAAATCTGAAAAAGTTATAAAATGAGAAAATCTCACTGTAGGACCTAAATATGATGAAAAAAACTTAAAAACGTTTAAAATTAAAAATTCATATTGTAGGACCCAGAATATGGCGAGAAACCTTGAAAAACGTGAAAAATTTAAAATTCACACTGTAGGACGCAGAATATGGCAAGAAACACTGAAAGAAGTAGAAAATTAAAAACTCACACTGAAGGACCCGGAATATGGCCACAAACCTGAAAAAGGTGGAAAATGAGAATTTCACACTGTAAGACACAGAAATGCGAAAAAACTTAAAAGAAGTGGAAAATGAGAAAATCACACTGTAGGATCCAGAATATGCCCAGAAACCCTGAAAAATGAGGAAAAATAAAAATACGCTTTATAGGAGCCAGAATATGGCAAGAAACCCTGAAAAAAGTAGAAAATTAAAATCACTGAAGAACCCCGAATATGGCAAGAAAACCTGAAAAAGGTGGAAAATGAGAATAATCACACTGTAGGACACAGAATTGCGAAAAAACTTGAAAAACATCAAAAATGAGAAAATCACAATGTAGGACCCAGACTATGCCGAGAAACCCTGAAAACATGGAAAATTAAATATACATGCTGTAGGACCCAGAATATGGCGAAAAACTCTGAAAAAATTAGAAAAGAAAAACTCACAATGAAAGACTTGGAATATGAAGAGAAAACCTGAGAAAGGAAGAAAATGAGAAAATCACACTGAAAGGTACAGAATTGCGAAAAAACTCTTAAAAAGTGGAAAATGAGAAAATCACACTGTAGGATCCAGAATATGCCGAGAAACCCTGAAAAACATGGAAAATTAAAAATTCACACTGAAGTACCCGGAATATGGCAAGAAACCATGAAAAAAGTAGAAAATTAAAAATTCACACTGAAGGACCCAGAAAATGACGAGAAAACCTGAAAAACGAGGAAAATTAAAAACTCAAACAGAAGGACCCCGAATATGGCTAGAAAACCTGAAAAACATGGAAAATTAAATATTCACACTATAGGACCCAGTATATGGGGAGAAAAACTTTAAAAGGAGGAAAATGAGAAAATCACACTGTAGTACCCAGAATATTATGAAAAAAAACTTAAAAACTTGGGAAATTAAAATTCACACTGTAGGACCCAGAATATGGTGAGAAACCCTGAAAAAAGTAGAAATTAAAAAACTCACAAAGAAGGACCCCAAATATGTTGAGAAAACCTGAAAAAGATGGAAAATGAAAAAATCAAACTGTAGGACCCAGAATTGCGAAAAAACTTGAAAAACGTCGAAAATAAAAAAAAAAAAAATCACACAGGACCTACAGGACCCAGAAAATGACAAGAAACCCTTGAAAAATGTGGAAAATTAAAAATACACGCCCTAGAACCCAGAATATGGCGAGAAACCCTGAAAAAAGTAGAAAATTAAAAACTCAGAGTGAAGGACCCCGAATATGGCGAGAAAACCTAACAAACGAGAAAATTAAAAACTCACACTGTAGGACCCAGAATATGGCAAATACCTGAAAAGGGTGTAAAATGAGAAAATCACACTTTAGGACCCAGAATATGCCGAGAAACCATGAAAAACATGGAAAATTTAAAATACACGCTGTATGACACAGAATAAGTCGAGACACCTTGAAAAAATAGAAAATTAAAAACTCACACTGAAGGACCCCAAATATGGCTAGAAAACCTGAAAAGGGTGGAAAATGAGAAAATCACACTGTAGGATCCAGAATTACGAAAAAACTTGAAAAACGTGGAAAATGAGAAAATCACACTGCAGGAACAAGAATATGCCAAGATAGCCTGAAAAACCTGAAAAATAAAAATTCACACTGTAGGATGTAGAATATGGTGAAAAACCATGAAAAAAGTAGAAAATTAGAAATTCACACTGTAGGATCCAGAATATGCGGAGAAAACCTGAAAAAGGTGCAAAATGAATAAATCACACTGTAGGACCCAGAATAGTATGAAAAAAACTTAAAAACGTGGAAAGTTAATAATTCACACTGTAGGACCCAGAATATGGCGAGAAACCCTGAAAAACGTGGAAAATTAAAAATACACGCTGTAGGAACCAGAATAACTGGAGAAACCCTGAAAAATTAGAAAATTAATAACTCATACTTAAGGATCCCGATTATGGCGAGAAAACTTGAAAAAGGTTATGGAAAATGAGAAAATCACTTTGTATGACCCAGAATATGACAAAAACCCTGAAAAACGTGGAAAATAAAAATTCACACTATCGGATCCAGAATGTGGCAAGAAACCCTGAAAAACGTGGAAAATTAAAAATAGAAATAATAAAATAAATAAATTAAGCAACCACATGATATCTTTTCTTTCTTTAGATGATACTCAGAGCTTGAAGCAGTTCACCCATGAGACCTCAGCTCTGGACATTGAGTCTGTTTCCCTAACAAGTATTAGGTCTGAACCTGAGGGGTTCTACTGCTGAGTTGTGTCCCCCACTTTAAAACAAAGTTGTTTTCAAAGGCTGCAGGTTCTTAGCACTGTTGCTTGTTACAGTTGAGTCACAGCCCTGAACTTTCAGTGGTAGTTAAAGGCACTGAGAAGGGCTTCCTATAGACATAAAAGGCCAAGTCTTTGTTATTAAAAAGTTAATCTGGATTCCCCCACCCCCTGGCATCCTAAGAATTCCTAGAAAGGAAGACAGGGACCTGGGCAGAAGGGTGCAAGGCTACTGGTGTTTGTAAGTGGTAACAGAAGGCTCTCTCTTCTTGGTACCCTACCCCAAGTTACACTGTCACTTCTTTTTCCTTGTTGTTTTGTTGGTTTGTATTCTCTACATAGCCCCTTTCCCTTCCTAACCTTGGTGGTCCTGAACCTTACTGTCCTTGAACTCATTGATTTGCCTGTCTTGCTGAGATGAAACTGTGAGCTACCATCCAGAAGGAAGCACCCTGCTGAGGTTAGATTGGGGTCTCTTCCAGTTTCCGCTATGAACATACATATGGCAGGCCTGGTCTTTCTTTTTTTCTTTTCCTTTTCTTTTTAAAGATTTATTTATTTATTATATTTAAGTATGCTGTAGCTATCTTCAGACACTCCAGAAGAGGGTGTCAGATTCTGAAGAATCTAAATCATTCTTATTGTCTGCATATGATGTATATAAACACAGCCTCACATATACTTTAAAAAAAAATGAAAGATGGGGCTACAGAGAGGGCTCAACAATTAAGAGCATTGTCTCCTATACCAGAGAACCTGGGCTCAATTACCAGTATATATATGTTGGCCCATCTCCAGTTCCAGGGGATCTAATACTCTGTTCTGGAGTCTGTGGGCACAGCATTCACATGCAAAACACCCTTACACTAAAAATAAAATATATCATTGAGAGAGAGGAGAGAGAGGGGGTGAGAGAGAGGGTAGGTAATCATACCTCCTGACGAGTTTGAAGACCTGAGCTTCATCACTTACACAAATAAATAAATGCAAAATATTTTTTATAAATTAACTCTGCCATTTACCTTTAAAAATTCCTAGAAAACAAGTTCTATGAGCAACAGTTATATTTACTATATCTAAAGGAGAGTCATGAGCATATTCTCTAAATAGAAAAAGGTCTGTTAGTCTTAGAAATGGAAAAGACACACCAAGGAAGGTTTGCAATTACATCATGAGGCAACTCAGCCCAGCTCTTAGGTTGGAAATAAGACTCGAGAATAGGATACACCTGAAGACAGACAGCCATTGCATTTTGTTTTAGAGGCTGAAAGGATACACCTGAAGACAACCATTGCTTTGTGTGCTTGATGGTAATCTGGTATTTTTTTTTTTAATTTTTAAAAACGTTTTATCCTCTTTCTTTCTTTCTTTCTTTCTTTCTTTCTTTCTTTCTTTCTTTCTTTCTTTCTTTCTTTCAATTATTATTTTTTTCTCAGAACGGGTTTTTCTGTGCAGCCCTGGCTGACTTGGAACTCCCTCTGTAAGCCAGGGTGACCTTGAATGCAGAAATCTGCCTGAGGCTAAAGGTGTGTTCCACAATTGCCTCAGCTCTACTCTAATTCTGTGTATGTATGTATATATGTATGAATAGAAGTAATATTAATCCATTAATATTTCTTTTTCCTAAAATTCATGTCATTCCTCCTTATCTTTCTCTCTCACTCCCTGTTTGTGTGCATGTGTGTGTTAGTCTAGGGTACACAGATTAAAGAAATCATATTTCCGACGGATTCTTGGAAATAAACAAGGAAGCCGGGTGTGATGGAGCACCCCTTTAATCCCAGCACTTGGCAGACAGAGGCCGGCAGATTTCTGCATTCCAGGCCATCCTGGTCTACAGAGTGAGTTCCAAGACACCCAGGGCTACACAAAGAAACACTGTCTTGAAAGCCCCTCCCTCCTAAAAATAATAAAGAAGTAATAGACAAAAAGCAAGAGAAAAACATGTGGCCATGGCTGCTGGTGGCTTTTCAGTGACTCCTCACCCTTCTGCACTGGATTCAGTTAAGTTCTATTCCACTAGTAGCTGGGAAAGAAGGGGAAGAAACAGAAGCAACCTGGAACAATAGGTCTCGTGACGGCCAGCCACCTCCATCTTGAGAAGGGTGGTCAGTCAGCAGACAAGATGTCCGCCATCCACATGTCGCCTTTCAGCATGGTGAGGTCAATGTGTCAATGTTCAACCGAGTGACAGAACAAGGAAGTAGACATGCAGACAACAGACATGCAGGCACACCACCTCCCTTCCCTTCTGTTGTTTGGGAAAAGACACACAATTTTTATTATTTACAGTAAGCCTTAAAAAGCACTCTGACAGCCTCGCAGATATCTACCTTCTATGTGATTAGAATTTCCGTTTTTTTTTTTTCATTAATTCTCAGGAGTTGCATGGTGACATGTCCTAGGTTATGGTGCCCTCTTCTGGCATGTAGTCTTATAGGCAGCGATAGAGCACACACACACACACACACACACACACACACACACACACACACACACTTACATTGAAAACTAATAGTAATAAGAACAACAAACAAACAAGCAGGCAAGCAAACAAACAAACAAACAAACAAACAAACAAACAAATATATAAATAAGAGGGAAAAAGAGATTCTGGCTTCTGCCAGACTGTGTGGGTGGCAAAGGCAGGCAGGCAGAGAGGACCTCTGTGAGTTTGAGGCTACCAAAGCCTACACTGATAGTTCCAGAACAGACTGCCTGGGCTACACCAAGAGAAACCCTACCTCGAGGCAAAAGAAAACAAAAGCAGAGAAGGTTCTGGCTTTTATTTTACTGACCTGTCTGTCTCTCTTTCTTTCACCAGGCTGGCCTCAAACTCAGAAACTGACTGCCTCTGCCTCCCGAGTGCTCTCACTGAATGTCGGGTTTTCTAAGTCTTACCTTGCTCTTGGTGTCTGTTCTCAGCTGTGAAACCCTAATTAACACATGAAGTCAGTCCGGGGTCAGCCAAAGCTACAGACTGAGGCCTTATCTAAAACCAAATAAAAACAAACAAAACAACATATAGAAATAATAAAATACATAAATTAAGCAACCACATCATATCTTTTCTCTCTCTAGATGGTACTCAAAAATTGCAGCAGTTTGCCTGTGAGACCTCAGCTCTGGACACTGAGGCTGTTTCCCTACCAAGTAATAGGGCTGAACTTGAGGAGCTATACAGCTCAGTTGTGTCCCCTGCTTTTTTTTTAAAACGAGTTGTTTTCAAAGGCTGCAGGTTCTTACCACTGTTGCTTGTTACAGATGAATTATAGCCCTGAACTTTCAATGGTACTTAAAGGCACAGACAGGTGCTTCCTATAGACATAAGAGCCCAAGTCTTTTGGTCATAATCAGTGGAATAACCTGGGCGGAAGATTGCAAGGCTTCTTGAGTTTGTAAGTGGTAACAGAAGGCTTTCTTTTGTTGGTACCCTATCACAAGCTACACTGTCTATTCTTTTTCCTGGTTAGTGTTTCCTTGCTTTGTTTTCCCTACATAGCTCCTTTTTCTTCATAGCATTGGCTGTCCTGAACCAAGCAGTCCTTGAAATCAGTGATTTGCCTGTCTTGCCTGGATTACACTCTGAGCTACCCCCCAGAGGGAAGCAACCTGCTGGGGTTAGACTTCTCTCTCCCCAGTTTCCCCTATGAACATGCAAATGGCAGTCCTGCCTGGTCTTTCTTTTTTTTATCCTTTTTAAAAAAAGTTTATTTATTTATTTATGTATTTATTAGATATAAGTACACTGTAGCTGTCTTCAGACACTCCAGAAAAGAGTGTCAGATTCTGGACAATCTAAATCCCTCTTATGGTCTGCATATGATGTACATAAAAACAGCCTCACATATACTTGTAAAAATTTAAAGATGGGTGGGGCCACTGAAAGGTCTCAACAATTAACAGCATTGTCTCCTCTTCCAGAGAACCTGGGCTCAACTACCAGCAACTCTATGGTGGCCCATCTCCAGTTCCAGGTGATCTGATACTCTGTTCTGGCTTCTGTGGGCACAGTATACACATGCAAAACACCCTTACCCTAAAAATAAAATACATCATTGAGAGAGAGAAAAGAGGGCTTTTGAGAGAGAGAGAGGAGAGGTCATCGTACCTCTTGACAGGTTTGAAAAATCAGAGCTTCATCACTCACACAAATAAATAACTGTAAAATATTTTTTAAACAAACTCTGCCATTTACCCTTAAAAATATCAAGAAAACAAGTAAGTTCTATGAGCAACAGTTATATTTACTGTATCTAAAGGATAGTCATGAGCATATTCTCTAAACAAAAAAAGGTCTGGTAATCTTAGAAATGGAAAAGAGAAACCAAGTCTTTCTTCATATAAAAGCATACAGTAAGTGAACATTTAAAACTACAAGAGGCTACAGTGTGCCATGGCTGTGGAGATTGGTCCAACCTTGGGAAAGTCACACGTGAACCCCTTTAAGTTGGGGTTGCAGGGAGGTGATGATTGGTTCCTTCTATGCTGGTTCTTTTGTGCCTCTTCCTTCCACGATTAGGAAGGTTTGCAATTACATAATGAGGCAGCTCAGCCAAGCCCTTAATTTGGAAATAGGACTAGAGGATAGGATACACCTGAAGACAGACAGCCATTGCTCTGTGTTCTTGATGCTTCAATGGAAGCATCTGGTATTCTGTGTGCAGTGTGATAGGTCCCATTCCAGAGGCATAGGTAAGAACTAGATTCCTGGCACTCTGACAGAAAAGGACCTAGGAAAAGCCCCGAGGGTGGGTGTGGATAGGACATTGCCTGAGCCTCCTTTGGCTCAGATCCGTACCCCTGGATTAGTTGGACCCTCACTAGCATCCCCAACTTAACCCTATGACATCTAGGTTAGTCATTTGAGCTCTAGTTGGATTCCCTTGACTGACCTGTTGGCCCCTATGGCCACCCTAAGTCAGCTCCCAGATCCTGTGCCACCTAGGCTCAGACTTGACAGGCTATGTCTGTTAACAACAAAATCAGGGTGCCAGACTCACAGGAGACATTTCTTACATTTAGATTACGTTCAGTTTGGGGGAAACAGAGGACAACACAGACGTCGGTTGAGGCCAATATACAGTTTAGTAAGCAAATACTGATCATATGCGCAAAGACCTGCTACAGCGATGGAAACAGGTTTAACCATGCTCCTCCAGTGCCGGCCATGGCTTTGTCTGTCTGCATTGTATTTCTATGATATGCCAACGGAGCAGGTGCTCACCAAGGATTTGCTCTGGGGATGCTTACCCAGTGGTGGTCACAATTAGTAAACTTCTAGGCTAAATAACAGTTCCCCATCTAGCACAGTCGTTAGAGCACGAGATTATTAATCTCAGGGTCGTTGGTTTGAGCCCGAAGTTGGAGGAGATGTTATTTTAGTTGGGTCTCGACTTGAGACAATGCTGGCACTTCCCAGGAGTGCCCCATGGTTGGGGTTCTGCTTTCTGTATCTCTGACATTAGAACTGGAGGTAGGGAGCATTTGGTGGGTCTTTTGCTCTGCTTGAAGCAGCACTGGGTGTACTAAATTGCAGTGGGTGCAAGTGTTACAGACTCTACACTAGTTTTGACATTCTCGAGCAATTGGGGCACTGGGTAGTCTTGGATTACCCTTTTCGGGTAGATCTGAAACTCAATTCTTTTGGTGTTTACTGAATTCAACCAGAGGATTCCAAGATATCCCTCTTAGAAAGACTAGCTGGAGCTTCTATTTAAGGCTTGTTGGTCCTACCCATAGAGGATTCTCGCTTAGGGTCTGAGAGGATCTTCCTAAGTTCAAATCTTGAACCAGTCCTCTTCTTTTGCCAATCAAACCCTGAGGATTAAAAGTCAACCTTGGCTCCTTAGAAGGTATGACTAAACAAATGAAAATGGAAATTCGTAAGTACCCAAAGTGGTATTTTTGGTTGGTTTCTTTTGACCTTGTTTTCTGTTTTAGGCAGATTCTTCTTCCTTTACCTTAGGCTGCTCCTGACAAAGTCAAGGATAGCTGCATTTCTAATCTTCATGCCTTCACTTCTTGTGTGCTGGAAAGATAGGCATGTGTATTAATCTGGTGTTCAGGTTGGAACCCAGGCTTAGGCAAGCAATTAGATGAGCTACAGCATCAGCTCATAACTCAAAATGTCCACCAAGAATTGCTGGCATTATTCAAATTAGCCTGAAGGATACAAATATTGGAAAATGTTGGAATTAAAAAAAATCAATCCAGCTGCTCTGGCAAATCAGGGAGAACTGGAGCAGGCCTTTGAGATGCACCAGCTTCTAGTCAGGTCTTTAGTGTATTTGACATACCCTGAGCTACATGAGAAGAAACACAAATAGCTAAAAAAGGATTGTGAGAATAGCTGCAAGACATGTGGCTGGCAAATAAAAACTGCTTTGAAATTTGCCAGTAGCCCTAAAGTGCAAATCTGGTTCCAGATCACTGGCCTTTAATCATCACTAGTTTGCTTGGGTCTAACACACAGGACCCAAAAAGTAGTCAAGAGACTGTGACCTCTTCAGATTTGCTGGACTAGCATTTTTCAGGTCCCCTGGTGCGCAGATCTAAGAAAGGAGAGGTGCTGCCAAACCTGGCTAGGGTCTCAGCTTTGCAAATCTGCCTTGGAACTTCCCTTTTTTCCATAATCTCCATAAAAAGGCAAAGGATTTTTACATTTAAGAAGTCCTTGCACTTCGGATAGGAATCATACTCCAAGAACCACCTTCAGACCTCTGGCCTCTGTAGAGTCCTGACTGAGCCTGGGTCTCCCAGCTCAGTGTTTTGAAATTACAAGGTGGATTCCTGTGCAGAGAATGAATAGATGTGAGTAGGAGAAATGAGTCCTTCTAGGGTTCTGTGAGCTGGAAGGCGCGCAGTGTGGATTTAACCGAACAAGCCTCAGATTCCGCCGAATTTTCACCACTGGGTAAACTGCCAGATACCATGAAAGAAGAGAGGGACTCCTCTAAGGAGTTGCTTCGGGCATCTCTCTGGGGTGGGAGGCTTGATTCAAACCCTGATACCTCTGGTGCTCTGGTGTCTATACTTCCAGGCTCCCGGCGAAATCTTCAAGGACCTGAACAGTGGCCAGGCTTCCAAGGTGGCATTCAGTCCTGCGACTGTACCTGTGGGATGCAGAGAAGGCCCTGATTTCTTCTATCCAGCCTTACAGAATCAGCTGAGCTCTTTCCTTTTTCAGTAGGGGGCTGCCCCAACTTCTCTCTCAGCATCACTTTCATGTGCTTAGCTAATAGGCAAAAGTAACTGTTAGCTACTTTTAGAAGAGGCAAAAGTAGGTGTTAGCTGAAAGAAGAGGTCATTAATAAGGGAAGAACTAAATACATTTAGCTCTTTTGTCCACTGCCCCCACAACCCCGGCCCCCTGGCTGGTTCCCAGGCTGACTTTGAAATCTCCTTAACCTAGCCTCCGAAGTACTGCCCATACAGGAGTGACTGATATCCATGTCACTTCATGTTTTTAGTAACAACCTCACAAAGGCAAATTTAGTCTATTCTGGTCTACATGGCTGATAAAACCCGAGAGAGGGTTTATTTTTGTTTTTTAAATAAAACAAGCTGTGATGGATCAGCTCCTATCAGTGCGAAAATCTTTTACTTCCCTCGACTAGAGAGGGAGGCAGAAAACAGACTAGAAGATGGATGAGCAGGCAGGCCAAAAGAAGAGAGGTTGCTTGTTTGACAGTGACTGTGGACTGAAATAATGATTGGGGACCTGGGAGGGTCCAGGGAGATTGATAATTTTAGTGAATTATCCCGGTTAATTAATGGGAGATCTTCGGTTTGATTTTCTATTTAAGAGTAAGAGCCAGTTCTGTGACTTCTAGCATTCTTTCAAGGTGGGAAAAAGACTACTGTTGGACTATGATTTGGGCTCCAGCAAATTGGTCTGTGATTTAGGGAGCACTCTGAAAGAAAAAAAAAAAAACAGATACTTTGAGTCTAAGAGCAGCGATTGTTGGGAGAACCTTCCTGGAATAAGCACACGGAAACAACTGAGAGTGGAAGAGAGATGTCAAAGGTGGACCGAAGCCAAGACAGCTCCTGCAAGTCTTTGTAATTTCATTTTATACTTTAAAACCATAAGGTGGGGTGGACAAGCTAGTGTTTAAGTGCTGGCATCAGTCAGCAGGCTGGGAAGGGCAATGGGCCACTGCCTCACCTGGCTCTTTAGGCCTCTCTGGTTCAGGTAGCAAGTGAAGCTGGGCTCTGCAAACAGAGTGCAAGCAACACTTTAGTAAACAACTAAGGAAATCAATAAATTGACACCAAATAATTGTTTTGGTAAAGCTAGTTTTACTTCGCTATATTCTGGGAAATGGACTGGTCACTCACTGTGTCTTTGATAACGTATGTCTTGTTAGTGACTCTCCTTTCCTTCCTTTGTCCTTCCATCTTTTTCTATTTCCTTCCACCGTCTCCTCCTTACTCCCATCCTCCTTCCTTCTGTTGCACTGAAGAGTGCAGAGTGGCTATTGGCATGGTTTGTGAAGAATTACCCCTAAGAGTACTGCTCCAGGTGTTTGTGTTCTTGCTAGAGTATCAGCTGGCTTTAAACTACAGAGTCATCAACCTGGAGGAGGAAGGGAGAGGAGGTCAAAGGCAGCAATAGAGTCTAAGCTGGAGCCAAGAGACTCTGTTCTATTTTCTTAATCGATTGTCTTCTAGACAGCATCTTGGCACACAGCTCAAGATGGACTTGATTTCTCTGCCCCTTGCTCTTTCTTTCCCTCTCCACTTCTCCCATTTTCCCAGGCAGGCTTCACATCCAATACACAACCAAGGATGATCTCAACCCCTCCACCCTTTAAAATGTATTAATCATTTCACTTGTTTATATTTCAAGTGTTATCCCCCTCCTGCTCTCCCCTCCCTGAGGCCCAACTTTTCCCCCTCCCCACCCAGCGACTCCCACCTAATCCCTCTAGTATCCCCCTTCTCTGGGGTATCAAGCCTCAACAGGACCAAGTGCCACCCCTCCCACTGACGCCAGACAAGGTAGTTCTCTGCTACATAAGTATTTTTAGTCATGAACCCGCCCATGTATACTCCTTTAGTTGGTAGATTACTCCCTGGGAGCTCTGAGGGGTCTGGTTAATTGATACTGTTGTTAGTCCTGTGGGGTTGCCATCCCCTTCAGCTCCTTCAGCCCTTCCCCTAATTTTTCCATTGGGGTCCCCACACTCAGTCCAATAGTTTCTGTGAGTTTCTCCATCTGTCTTAGTCAGTTGCTGACAGAGGATCTCAGAGGATACACAGACATACAAGGCTCCTGTCTGTAAGCACATCTTGGCATCAGCAGTAGTGTTGGGATTTTGTATCTGTGGGTAGAATACAGTGCAATAGTCTCTGGATGGCCTTTCTTTCAGTCTCTGCTCCATTTTGTCCCAAAATTTCCTTTAGACAGAGACAAATTTCGGTATTTTTTTTAAATGGGTGGGTTTCCCCATCCCTCAACTGAGTCCCATGTCCATCTCCTGGATGTAGTCCCTTCAGGCTCCATCTCCCCTGTATTTCAGCTGTTGTTATCCCATTGAGTTCTGGGAACCTCTTGAATTCCTGGCATCTGGGAATTTCTAGTGCATCTCCTAGTTCCCCAAACCCTGCTGCTACTTATTCCTATTCATTCTCCTGGCCCTCTAGACGTCTCTCCTCTCTCCTCCCATACCTGACCCTGTCCTTCCTTCTTTCTTCCCCTCCCTTTCTCTCTCCCACCCTGATACCCCCTTCCTCTGCCTGCCATGATTATTTTGTTACCTCTTCTAAGTAGGTTTGAAGAACCGACACTTTGGTCTCCCTTCTTGTAAAACTTCATTTGACTTTTAGTTGTCGCATGGGTATTCTGAGCTTTTGGGCTAAAATCCACTTATCGGTGAGTACATACCATGCAAGGCCTTTTGGATTTGGGTTACCTCACTGAAGCAAATATTTTCTAGTTCCATCAATGTGCCTACAACGTTTATGATGCGATCATTTTTTAATATCTGAGTAGAATTCCATTGTGTAAATGTACCACAGTTTCTGTAACAATTCTTCCATAGAGGGACATCTGGGTTGTTTCCAGCTCATGGTTATTAAAAATTAGGGTTCAGTGAACACATTGGTGCACGTATCTTTGTTCTGTGTTGGAGCATCTTTAGAGTATATGACAACACACTGGAGCATGTGAAACCACAGTGGAGAATGTGACACCACAGTGGAGCATTGTGACACCACAGTGGAGAAATGTGACACCACAGAGGAGTAGGGTGACAGCACCTTGGAGCACTGTGACAACGAAGAGGAGCACTGTGACACCACAGAGGAGCACAATGACACCACAGTGGAGGAGTGTGACAACAGAGTAGAGCAGTGCAACATCAGAGTGGAACACTGTGACATCACTGTAAAGCACTGTAAAGCACTGTGACACCACGGTGGAGCACTGTGACAGCAGAGTGGAGTACTGTGACCCGAGAGTGGAGCACTGTGACACTACAGTGCAGCACTGTGACAGCACAGTGGACCACTGTGACAGCACAGTGGACCACTGTGGCATCAGAGTGGAGCATTGTGACATGACAGTTGAGCACTGTGACACGACAGTGCAGCAGTGTGACAGTGAGGGGAGCACACTTACATCTCTGTGGAGAACTGTGTCAGAGGGGTGGAACACTGTGACACAATAGTGTAGCAGTGTGACACCACAGTGGAGCACTGTGACAACACAGAGCAGCACAGTGACAGTAGAGTGGAGCACTGTGACATGACAGTGGAGCACTGTGATACCACAGTAGAGCACTGATAAACCACAGTGAGCACTGTGACACAACAGTGGACCACTGTGATACCACAGTGCAGCACTGTCTCCCCACAGTGAACCACAATGAAACTACAGTGGAGAACTCTGACAACACAGTGGAGCATGTGACACCACAGTGGAGCATTGTGACACCAGAGTGGAGAACTGTGATACCACAGTGGCATACTGTGACACCAAAGTGGAGCATTGTGACAACGAAGTGGAGCACTGTGCCACCACAGTGGAGCACTGTGAGATCACATTAGAGCAGGGTGACAACAGCTTAGAGAAGTGGGACATCACAGTGGAGCATTGTAAAACCACAGTTGAGCACAGTGACAGAGAAACCCTAAAAAACGTGAAACATAAAAAATAACACTGTAGGAACTGAAATATGGAAAGAAAAAGTGAAAATCATCAAATATGAGAAAATCACACTGTAGACCTTGAATATGACAATAAACCCTGAAAAACGTCAAAAATTAAAAACTCACAATGTAGGACCTGGAATATTGTGAGAAACCCTGAAAAACAGTGGAAATTTAAAAACTTACACTCTACGATCAGGTATATGGCAACAAATACTGAAAAATGTGAAAAATGATAAACTCAAACGGTAGGAACAGAAATATGACGAGAAACCCTGAAAAACGTGGAAATTTAAAAACAAACACTGTAGGACCTGGAATATGGAAAGAAACACTGAAAAAAAAGTGGAAAATGAGAAATTCACGCTGTAGGACCTGGAATGTGGGAGGAAACCGGGTAAAAGGTGAAAAATGAGACAACCACACTGTAGGACCTGGAATGTTTCTAGAAACCCAGAAAGAGGGGAAAAATGAGAAAATCATAATGCAGTACCTGGAATATCGCAAGAAACCCTGAAAAACCTGAAAAATTAAAAACTTACCCTGTAGGACCTGGAATATGGCAAGAAAACAGAAATTCATTGAAAATGAGAAAATCACACTGTAGGACCTGGAATATGGAGAGAAACCTTGAAAAACGTAGAAATTAAAAACTCACACTGTAGGACCTGGAATATGGCGAGAAAACCTGAAGAACGTGGAAAATAAAAATATAACAGTGTAGGACCAGAGACATGGCAAGAAAATATGGTGGCTCACAACCATCCATAACGAGCTGGCTCCCCCTTCTGGAGTGTCTGAGGACAGCTACAGTGTACTTACATATAATAAATAAATAAATCTTTAAAAAAAAAGAAAATGAGAAAATAACACTGCAGGACCTGGTATAAGGCTAGAAACACTGAAAAATGAGAAACTCAAACTATAGGACTTGGAATATGTTGTGAAACCTTGACAAACATGGAAAATTGAAAACTTACACTATAGGACTGGGAATATGGCAAGAAATCCTGAAAATCATGAACAATGAGAAAAATCAAACTGTAGAAGCTGGAATATGGCAAGAAACCCTGAAACACGTGGAAAATTAAAAACTCACACTGTAGGTCCTGGAATGTGGCGAGAAACTCTAAAAAACATGGAAAATGGAATTTAAAACTATAGGAACTGGATATGGTGAAAAACTCTGAAAAATGTGGAAAATTAAAAATTAAACCTGTAGGACATGGAATATGGCGAGAGACCCTGAAAAACGTTGAAAATGAGAAAATGACACTGTAGGACTTGGAATATAGTAAGAAAACCTTTAAAAAGTGGAAAATAAAAAAACTAACAGTGTAGGACCTAAAATATTACAAGAAAACTTCATAATCCTGAAAAATGAGAAATCAAACTGTAGGACGTGGAATATGGCAGGAAAACCTGAAAAAAAATGAAAATAAAAAACTCACACCCAATAACCTGCAAATTATGAAAAATGAGAAAATCACAGTGTAGGACCTGGAATATGGAGAGAAACACTGAAAGACTTGGAAAATGAGAAACCCAAACTTTAGGACATGGAATATGCTGAGAAACCCTGAAAAACGTGGAAAATTAAAAACTCACACGGTTGGATCTGGAATATGTTGAGAAAACCTGAAAAAGGTGGAAAATAAGAAACTCACTCTGTAGGACCTGGAATATGGCAAGAAACCCAGAAAAAGGTGGAAAATGAGAAAATAACTCTGCAGGACCAGGTATACGGCTAGAAACACCGAAAAAGAGAAACTCAAACTATAGGACTTGGAATATGTCGAGAAACCTTGACAAATATGGGAAATTGAAAACTTATACTATAGGACTGGGAATATGGCAAGAAAACCTGAAAAATCACAGAAAAAGAGAAAATCACACTATAGAATCTGGAATATGGCAAGAAACCCTGAAACACGTGGAAAATTAAAAACTCACACTCTAGGACCTGGAATATGGTGAGAAGACTGAAAAATGTGAAAAATGAGAAACTCAAACTATAAGAACTGGAATATGGAAAGAAAACCTTAAAATTGTGGAAAATGAGAGAATCACACTGTAGGACCTGGAATATGGTGAGAAATCCTGAAAAACGTGGAAAATTAAAAACTCACACTCTAGGACCTGGAATATGGCAAGATTCCCTATAAAACGTGGAAAAGGAGAAACTCACACTGAAGGACCTGGAATGTGGCAAGAAACCCTGAAAGAGTTGGAAAGTGACAAAATCAAACTGCAGGACTTGGAATATGGCGAGTAACCCAGAAGGAGGTGGAAAATGACAAAATCACACTGCAGGACTTAGAATATGGGGAGAAAACCTGAAAAAATCGGATAATTAAAAAACCTAAAAATAATGAAAAATGAGAAAATCACACTGCAGTACCTAGATTATGGCAAGAACCCCTGAATAATGTGAACAATAAGAAACTCAAATGGTAGGATATGGAATATGGCAAGAAACACTGAAAACGTGGAAAATTAAAAACTCACACTGAGGGCTGGTGAGATGGCTCAGTGGGTAAGAGCACCCGACTGCTCTTCCAAAGGTCCAGAGTTCAAATCCCAGCAACCACATGGTGGCTCACAACCATCCGTAAAGAAATCTGGCGCCCTCTTCTATAAAAAAAAAAAAAAAAAAAAAAAAAAAAAAAAAAAAAAAAAAAAAAAAAAAACTCACACTGAAGGACCTGGGATATGGCGAGAAAACCTGAAAATCATAAAAAATGATAAAATCTCACTGTAGGACCTAGAATATGGCAAGAAACACTGAAAAACGTGGAAAATAAGAAATTCAAACTGCAGGACCTGGAATATGGCAAGAAAGCCTGAAAAACGTGGAAAATTAAAAACTAACATTGTAGGAACAGGAATATGGAGAGAATACCTGAAAAACGTGGAAAATAAGAAACTCACATTGTAGGACATGGTTTATGGCAAGAAACCCTGAAAAAGTTGGAAAATTAAAAACTCACACTCTAGGATCTGGAATATGGCAAGAAAACCTGAAAATCATGAAAAATGAGAAAATCACACTGTAGGATATGAAATATGGCAAGAAACAATGAAAAACATGGAAAATGAGAAATTCAAACTGCAGAACGTGGAATATGCTGAAAAGACCAGAAAAACGTGGAAAATGAGGAACTCAAACTGCAGGACCTATAATATGGCGAAAAACTCTGAAAAACGTTGAAAATGAGAAATTCACACTATAGGACCTAGAATATGGAAAGAAACCCTGAAAAACATGGAAAATAAAAAACTCACACTGTAGGATCTGGAATATGGGAAGAAAACTGAAAATCATGAAAATTGAGAAAATCATACTATAGGATCTGGAATATGAAGAAAACCATGAAAAACGTGGAAAATTAAAAACTCGCACTGTAGGACATGGAATATGGAAAGAAATCCTGAAAAAGTTGGAAATTTAAAAACTCACACTCTAGGACTTGGAATATGACAAGAAACTCTGAAAAATGTGGAAAATTAAAATCAAACAGTGAATGACCTGGAATATGGCAAGAAACCCTGAAAAACGTGGAAAATGAGAAACTCACACTATAGGACCTGGAAAATGGAGAGAAACCCAGAAAAAGGTGGAAAATGAGAAAATCACACTGATGGACCTGGGATGTATCTAGAAACCCAGAAAGAGGGGAAAAATGAGAAATCATACTGAAGTACCTAGAATATCGCGAGAAACCCCGAAAAATGTGGAAAATTAAAAACTTACCCTGTAGGACCAGGAATAGGGCAAGAAAACCTGAAAATCGTTGAAAAGGAAAAATCACACTGTAGGATCTGGAATATGGCCAGTAACTATAAAAACGTGGATAATTAAAAAATCACACTAAAGGCCTGGAATATGGCAAGAAATCCTGAAAAATGTGGAAAATGAGAAAATCACACTGTAGAACCAGGAATATGCCGAGAAACCCTGAAAAACATGAAAATTAATAATTCACACTGTCGGACCCAATATATGCCAAGAAACCATGAAAAAAGTGGAAAAAAGAGAAAATCACACTGTATTACCCAGAATTTGGCGAGAAATACTGAAAAACGTGGAAAATTAAAAATTCACACTGAAGGACCCCAAATATGGCAAGAAAACCTGAAAAAGGTTGAAAATGAGAATTATCTCACTGTATAAACCAGAATTGCGAAAAAACTTGAAAAACGTTTTAAATGAGAAAATCACACTGTAGGACCCAGAATTATGAAAAAACTAGAAAAACGTGGAAAATGAGAAAATCACACTACAGGACACAAAATATTCCGAGAAACCCTGAAAAACGTGAAAATTAAAAATTCACACTATCGGGACAGAATATGGCGAGAAACCCTGAAAAAAGTAGAAAATTAAAAACTCACAGTGAAGGAACACAAATATGGCAAGAAAACCTGAAAAAGGTGGAAAATGAGAAAATCACACTGTAGGACACAGAATTACAAAAAAACTTGAAAAACGTAAAAAATGAGAAAATCACACTGTAGAACCCAGAATATGCCGAGAAAACCTGAAAAACCTGAAAATTAAAAAATCACACTATCGCACCCAGAATATGGTGAGAATCCCTGAAAAAAGTAGAGAATTAAAAACTCACAGTGAAGGATCCCAAATATGGCGAGAAAACTAGAACAAGATGGAAAATTAGAAAATCACACTGTAGGACCCAGAATGACTATAAAACTGAAAAACGTGGAAAATTAAAAAGTAACACTGCAGGACCCAGAATGTGCTGAGAAACCCTGAAAAACCTGAAAATTAAAAATTCACACTGTCAGACCCAATATATGGCAAGAAACCATGAAAAAAGTGGAAAATGAGAAAAATCACACTGTGTTACCCAGAATATGGTGAGAAATACTGAAAAATGTGGAAAATTAAAAATTCACACTGAAAGACCTGGAATATGGCAAGAAAACCTGAAAAACGTGGAAATGAGAAAATCACACTGTAAGACTTGGAATATGACGAAAAACCCTGAAAAACGTGGAAAATTTAAAAAAAAACACGATGTAAGGCACAGAATATGTCAAGAAACCCTGAAAAATTAGAAAATTAAAACTCACATTGAAGGACCCCCAAATATGGCGAGAAAACCTGAAAAAAGCAGAAAATTAAAAAATTACACTGTATTACCAAGAATCTGATGAGAAACACTGAAAAACGTGGAAAATTAAAAATTCACACTGAGGACCTGGAAAATGGCAAGAAAACCTGAAAAACGTGGAAATGAGAAAATCACACTGTAGGACACTGAATATGACGAAAAACCCTGAAAAACTTGAAAAATTATAAATTCACAGTGAAGGACCGGAATATGGTGAGAAAACCTGAAAAACAAGGAAAATTAAAAACTCACACTGAAGGACCCAGAATATGGCGAGAAAACCAGAAAAAGGTGGAATATGAGAATAATCATACTGTAGGACACAGAATTGCGAAAAAACTTGAAAAACTTCGAAAATGAGAAAATCACACTGCAGGACCCAGAATATGCCGAGAAACACTGAAAACGTGGACAATTAAAACTACAAGCTGTAGGACCCAGAATATGCCGAGAAACCCTGAAAAATTAGAAATGTAAAAACTGATACTGAAGGACCCCAAATATGGCAAGAAAACCTGAAAAAGGTGGAAAATGACAAAATCACACTGCAGTAACCAGAATATGCCAAAAAAAATTGAAAAAGGTGAATATTAAAAATTCACATTATCAGTCCCAGAATATGGCGAGAAACCATGAAAAAAATGGAAAATCAAAAATTCACAATGTAGGACCCAGAATATGACCAAAAAACCAGAAAAACTTGGAAAACAATATATTCACACTGAAGGACACATAATATGGCAAGAAAACCTGAAAAACGTGGAAAATAAAAAAAAAACATGATATAAGACACAGAATATGTCAAGAAACCCTGAAAAATTAGAAAATTAAAAACTCACACTGAAGGACGCCAAATATGGCGAGAAAACCTGAAAAAAGTAGAAAATTAAAAATTCACACTGAAGGACCCAGAATATGGCGATAAAACCTGAAAAACGAGGAAAATAAAAAACTCACAATGAAGGACCCAGTATATGGCAAGAAAACCTGAAAAAGGTGGAAAATGAGAAAATCACACTGTAGGACCCAGAATTGCGAAAAAACTTGAAAAATGACGTAAATGAGAAAAATCATACTGTAGGACCCAGAATATGAAGAAAAAACCTGAAAAACGTGGAAAATTAAAAATACACGCTGTAGGACACAGAATAGGTGGAGAAACTCTGAAAAATTAGAAAATTAAAAATTCACTGAAGGACCCCAAATATGGTGAGAAAACCTGAAAAAAGTAGAAAATTAAAAATTCATACTGAAGGACCCCGAATATGGCGAGAACACTTGAAAAAGATGGAAAAAGAGAATAATCACACTGTAGTACCCAGAATTGTGAAAAAAAATTGCAAATCGTCGAAAATGAGAAAATCAAACTGTAGGACCCAGAATATGACTAGAAATACTGAAAACGTGGAAAATTAAAAATACACGTTGTAGGACCCAGAATATGGCCAGAAACACTGAAAAAGTAGAAAATTACAAACTCACACTGAAGGACCCCAAATATGGGGAGAAAACCTGAAAAAGGTGGAAAAATGAGAAAATCACACTGTAGTACCCTGAATTACAAAAAAACTTGAAACAAGTGTAAAATGAGAAAATCACACTGCAGCTCCCAGAATATGCCGAGAAACCCTGAAAAACGTGAAAATTAAAATTCACGATGTCGGACACAGAATATGGCGAGAACCATGAAAAAAGAGAAAAATTAAAAATTCACCACTGTATTACCAAGAATATGACTAGAAATACTGAAAAAAGTGGAAAATAAAATTCACACTGAAGGACGTGGAACATGGCAAGAAAACCTGAATAATGTGGAAATGAGAAAATCACACAGTAGGACCCAGAATATGACGAAAAAACCTGAAAAAATGTGGAAAATTAAAAATTCACACTGAAGGACCCGGAAGATAACAAGAAAACCTGAAAAATGTGGAAAATTAAAAACTCTCACTGAAGGACTCAGAATATGGCGAGAAAACCCGAAAAAGTGCAAAATGGGAAAATCACACTGTAGGACCCAGAATTGAGAAAAAAATTGAAAAATGTCAAAAATGAGAAAATCACACTGTAGGACCCAAAGAATGAAGAAAAAACCTGAAAAACGTGGAAAATTCAAAGTACAAGCTGTAGGACACAGAATATGTCGAGAAACCCTGAAAAATTAGAAAATTAAAAACTCACACTGAAGGACCCCAAATTTGGCTAGAAAACCTGAAAAACGAGGAAAATTAAAAACTCACAGTGAAGGTCCCCAAATTTGGCTAGAAAACCTGAAAAACATGGAAAATAAAAAATACACGCCTTAGGACCAAGATAATGACGAGAAACCATGAAAAAAGTAGAAAATCAAAAACTAACACTGAAGGACCCGGAATATGGCCAGAAAACCTGACAAAGGTGGAAAATGAGAATAATCACACTGTAGGACCCAGAATTGCGAAAAAACTTGAAAAAAGTGGAAAATAAGAAAATCACACTGTAGGACCCAGAATATGGAGAGAAAACCTGAAAAACATGGAAAATTAAAAATACTCACTGTAGATATCAGAATATGGCGAGAAAACCCTGAAAAAAGTAGAAAATTAAAAACTCACACTGAAGGACCCCAAATATGGCGAGAAAACCTGAAAAAGGTGGAAAATGAGAAAATCACACTGTAGGACACAGAAATACGAAAAAACTTGAAAAACGTGGAAACTGAGAAAATCACACTGCAGGACCCAGAATATGCTGAGAAAGCCTAAAAAACGTGAAATTTAAAATTCACACTATCGGACACAGAATATGGCAAGACATCCTGAAAAAAAGTTGAAAATTAAAAACTCACACCCCAAATATGGTGAGAAAACCTGAAAAAGGTGGAAAATGAGAATATCAAACTGCAGGAACCAGAATATGCCGAGAAACCTTGAAAAAGTTGAAAATTAAAAATTCACATTATCAGTCCCAGAATAAGGTGAGAAACCATGAAAAAAGTGGAAAATTAAAAATTCACAATGTAGGACCCAGAATATGACCAAAAAACCAGAAAAAATTGGAAAATAAATATTCACACTGAAGGACCCGGAATATGCGAGAAAACCTGAAAAACGTGGAAAATAAAAAAAAAAATGATGTAAGACACAGAATATGTCAAGAAACCCTGAAAAATTAGAAAATTAAAAACTCACACTGAAGGACGCCAAATATGGCGAGAAAACCTGAAAAAAGTAGAAAATTAAAAATTCACACTGAAGGACCCAGAATATGGCGATAAAACCTGAAAAACGAGGAAAATAAAAAACTCACAGTGAAGGACCCAGAATATGGCAAGAAAACCTGAAAAAGGTGGAAAATGAGAAAATCACACTGTAGGACCCAGAATATGAAGAAAAAACCTGAAAAACGTGGAAAAATTAAAATACTCGCTGTAGGACACAGAATAGGTGGAGAAACCCTGAAAAATTAGAAAATTAAAAACTCACACTAAGGACCCCAAATATGGTGAGAAAACCTGAAAAAAGTAGAAAATTAAAAATTCATACTGAAGGACCCCGAATATGGCGAGAAAAACTGAAAAAGGTGGAAAATGAGAATAATCACACTGTAGGACCCAGAATTGCAAAAAAAAACTTGAAAAACGTCGAAAAAGAGAAAATCACACTGTAGGACCCAGAATAAGCCGAGAAACACTGAAAACGTGGAAAATTAAAAATACACGTTGTAGGACACAGAATATGTCGAGAAACCCTATAAAATTAGAAAATTAAAAACTCACACTAAAGGACCCCAAATATGGCTAGAAAACCTGAAAAATGAGGAAAATTAAAACTCACAGTGAATGACCCAG